>NW_028270153.1:12107673-12299340 GCF_037043375.1 Chiloscyllium plagiosum
TTTAACGTTGATCGCGATCTGTGTGGATGGAACTCTCAAATTTTACATTTAATGTTGATCACACCTTCTCTGCAGCCGTAACCCTGTATTCCTAACTCTGTTCTATTATCCTAATACATGTTTATGGTATGGTCTGGATGTACTGCACACAAAACAAAACTTTTTACTGAATCTATGTACGTGTGACAATAATAAATCAAATCAAAATCAATAAGCCAGTCCAATGAAAAGCAAAGAAAAGAATCCATCCATACAGCTTTATGGAATGCAAGTTAAAGCAAAATACAGCGGATGCTGGAAATCTGAAATTAAAGCAGAAAGTGCTAGAGAAACTCAGCAGGTCCGGCAGCATCAGAGGAGAGAGAAACAGAGTCAATGTTTGAGTCCAAAGTAACTCTTCTTTGAGATTCAGCTTTATGCAGCTGTGTGCGAATGAAGTCTATGGGAATAGCAAACAGCATGAAGTGGAGACAGAAGCCAAGATGATATTGAATAATGGGACAGGCTGGAGGGCTGTTGAGTGAATTCTTATTTCATTCACTCCACCAGTGCAGCACTCCCTCGGCACAGTGCTGCTGTGTCAGCTAGACTTTGTACACAACTCCTAGAGATGGTGTTTCTGAACTTTTAACCTTAGGGGAACTCTCCAGTGAGTCACAGCTAGCACCGGAGTCAAGTGCTCTTCCTGACTCCCCATTCTCCTCACTAACTGCACTATCCAACCCTGAATTCAGTGGCTGAGAAATCCAGATTGTGAGTTTGCTTTGTGCTTTCTGTCTGTGTGCTGAAAAGAGGTGAGAGATCCAGCTGCTGCCTCACTCAGCTGTCTGAATGAATCAGCTCAGTGGGTCTTCAGTACTGACTGGAGCCTCTCGCAGCCTGTACGCTCTAGGCCTCTGAGCAATCCTGATAACTGAAAAACAAGCACCAGAAGGCAGCAAGAAAACAAAGAGCACGTTTTAATATTTTTCTTTCTCTCTCTCTCTCTCTCTCTGTCTCCCTTTGACGTTTCCCGTCAGTCGAGCGAAATCAGCCAAGCAGCAGCGACAAAGCAAGGAGCCCTGAGAGTTGTGTGCAAATGGGTACAACTGTTTGGTACAGAATGCTGCATAATTGCTTGGCGTATCATGCTGGCGCAGATTGGTTTTGGATCTGAGAGGGGCTCCGGGGTCAGACGGGGGAGCTACAGCAGAGGGTGTTAATGCTCCCACCTTGGAGAGTGTCAAACGAGGCAGCTGGAGACTGCTCTCCTCCCCCACCCCCTCTCCCCAGAAGCTTGACAGAATGTCCAATGATGGGTATTCATAATCTAAAAGCGACCAAAAATAATTAAACGCTCTTTCTCTTTCCCTCTCTCCCCGAATACCAAAACAATAAAGCTTTCTGGGTAAAGCCAGCTTCCCTTTGTTGGCTGTCAGTGAATGTGGAAAGTTGAATCAGCAGTACTTTGAGAGGATACGTTGTTCAAAATATAATGTGTATCTCTCATTGTATCTCAGGGAAGACATATTGTATTTGGAGAGGGGTGGAGTCTATGACCACCTGTGTGACATAGGGTTAGAATGTGAGGCAGTTGTATATAGACTGACTATGACTTGCATTCTCTCAAGAATAAGCAGTCGAAGCAATGTGTTTAAGATGGTCATAGGAATAGATAGCGTTGTGAAGAGAGAGGCTAGCTCCTCTGATATGTGAGTTCATGACAAGATCCTTAAAATTAGAACAAAGTAATTCAGAAAGTATAGGCGAAAGGATTGCAGATGCTGGAGATCAGAGTCGAGAGTGTGGTGCTGGAAAAGCACAGCCAGTCAGGCAGCATCCGAGGAGCAGGAAAATCAACGTTTCGGGCAAAAGCCCTTCATTAGGAATATGAATCAGGAATAAGCCCTTCATTCAGACAGCATATCAGGTGGAAACCTGAAATGGAGATTCAGACAGCATTTGGATCTGAGTGGAATCCTTTAGAACATTAGATGAGGAGGAATTCCTTCAGCCAGAGGATGGTGAATCTGTGGAACTCATTGCTGCAGAGGACTGTGGAGGCCAAGTCATTGAGTGTATTTAAGACAGAGACAGAAAGGTTCTTGATTGGTAACAGGATCAAGGGTTACAGGGAGAGGCAGGAGAATGGGGTTGGGAAACATATCAAGGGGATGAATAGCCTAATTCTGCTCCTACATTTTGTGTGTTTGAGATCTTATTTGTCAAGAGAGAGAGAGACTAAGTTAATGCTGTGTGTCTAATCATGAATTTTAATCAGAAGTGGAAATTGTGACTTAACTTCCAAAAAAACAGCTGTGGCTGAGACATATTCAGAAGAGGAAGTGTTAGTTTTTATTTGCTAAGCAAGAGGAATGAAGAGATACATGTCTGAGGAGGTTCAATGGAATTGAGAATACAGGTGGTCCTACAGAATATCTGAACAGACTTGAGAGGATTATAACAGTCTTCTGCTGTTCCAATGTTACAGTGAGCAACAGTATTACAGGAAACTAGGAAATAGGGATTTGGGAATCATTGTCCATGAATCACAAAAAGTTAACTTCCAAACTCAGTGGGGTAATAGGGAAGGCAAAAGGAATGTTGGCCTTTATTTCAAAGGGGATGGAATATAAAACTGGGAGGTTTTGCTAAAACTATACAAAGCACAAGTCAGATCACAGATGGAATACTGTGAACAGTTGGTCCTCTATCTGAGGAAAGAGTTGGTAATGGTCCGGAAAGGTTCCCAAGGCTGACACCAGGAATGGATTGACTGTCTTATGTGGTGAGGTTGAGTGAACTGGGCCAGTACCTCGTCGGAATTTGGAAGAATGGGAGGCAAGATTATTGAAACAAACGAGATTCTTCGAGGACATGACAGGGTAGATGCAGAAAGGCTCTTTCCTCTTGTGGGAGTCTATGACCTGAGAGCATAATCTCAGAATTAGGGGATCACACATTTAAAACAGAGATGAGGAAGAATTTCTTCTGTCAGAGGGTAGAGAATCTCTGGGTAGCCTGGAATTCTGGATTAGTCCAATAACATTACCACCACACCCTGATCCTTAGAATGCTAACACTCTCTATACTGGATGAGGCAACAAACGTGCCGTTAAAGATATCTGTTTAACACAGTGTGTGTAACAAAATTGGTGTTGTTACTTGTAATTGGACCAATGAGCTTGACAACAACTCAGCAAGATCCCTTTGTTTGCATCTTCCAAATTCATATAGCATCATGGGTCTACCTGCAGCACATGGACTGCAGCAGTTCAAGTAGGCAGCTCACTACCAGGACAATAAATGCTGGTCCAGCTAGCGACACCCACATCCTGTGAACAAATAATAAATATACAGAGGAATCTATTCTAGTATATTCTTCAAATTTTCACACAAATCCCGCCCAAATTTCCAGCTTACTTTTAAATAACATTTGTTAACTGGTTGTACATGATGGTTACTGGTTTCAAAATGTTAACGCTGTCTCTCTCTCTCTACACATACGCTGCCAGGCCCTCTGTGGTTCTCCAGTAATTTCTGTTTTTGCTTGGTCCTATCTTCTGTCTCCATTCATAGTTCTGCTACCCATATCCTTACCTGCACTAAATTTCGTTCAATTGTTGTCAGTGTACTTGCTGACCTACATCGAGTCCTGGAGTAACAACGACTCAATTTTCAGATTTTCATCCATTTTTCCTGAATGTTTCCGTTTCTCTCTGAACTTGTCCAGTCCCAGAACCACACACATGGTGTCTGTGTTTTTCCATCAGCCACCTTGCCTTCAGTTCATTCAGCTATAAGTGCTGCACTTTCCACCCTAAACCTCTCTGCCATGTCGTTCCCTGGGGATTCTTCTTGAAACTCTGTGACCATTGGTTTTATTTTGAGAACCCATTATAATATCCTCTTTAATAAAACAAAGAACTGAGGATGCTAAAGGTTTGAGACAGAATTAGTAATTGCTGGAGAAACTGAGCAGGTCTGGCAGCATCTGTGGAGCGAGAAACAGAGTAAATGTTTTGAGTTCAGTGACCCTTCTTCAGAAATGTTTTTGTTTCATGTTTTCTCTCGTGGTTCAGTGCCAACTTTGATTCCAGATGTTTCTGGAATATGCCTTGGGGCATTTTATCAGATTAAAGGCACAAGGTAAATGCAAATTGTTGTTGGTCTCTTGCCTCATTTCCTTTCTGCTGGTTGTTTTGCTTCTTACAGTGATCGGCTTTCTGGAACTTTCTGTGAATCATAGGCAATATCGGCTATAGCTTTCTGTGAGTTGTAAGGCATATGTAATCCAATTAAAAAGGTTTGAATGGGTCATATCACTAATATGACTCTTTAAATAAAAACATTGTAATCCAGTTAAGGGATTCCAATGGCTTGTTTGAAAGGAAATGTACAGTTTGTGGAATATATTGTGATGATACTTTGGCTTTAAGAAGTGTATTTTGTCCTGCTTTTTTTGTTGAAGGGAGGTTTAAGACAGCAATGAGAGCTGTCTATTTGAATCCAATTAAGTAAACGTCTTGTGAGGCCCTGGGTTTTTTTTAATGTTGGAACAATAGAAGCAGCCTGGCTGGGTGGGGTCAAGTTCCCATAAAACCTTGAGTTTTAGTTATAGATGTTCAGTAGCAGTTGCTGCTGGGATATTAAAGTTGGATGTGGAAGCTGTTTTCCTCTCTCTGCTACAATTAAAAGCTGGGCTTTCTCTTGCTACCCCTAAAATTTTACCTAATTTGCTTTTGTCAAGTATATGTTTATGGGTTGTTACTATATTGGAAGAGTCATTGTTTAGTGGATAAATAATCTATTATTCTGTAAAGTTTTCCAATAGAGTTAAATTATCCTAATTGTTTTTCTTTCTTCTGTTATATTTTAACAATAGTGTTTGATTCCGAGTTTTGAGTGAGGTGCTAAAATAGGACCTCCTGTCTTCCCAGCTCAGGTGAATGTAAAAAAACCCATAGCACTATTTTGAAGATGGGTGTTATCCTTGTGTCAATATTTATCCCTCAACATTGGCAAATTGGCGGCATGGTGGCTCAGTGGTTGGCACTGCTGCCTCACAGCACCAGGGAACCGGGTTTGATTCCAGCCTCGGGTGACTGTCTGTGTGGAGTTTGCACATTCTCCCCGTGTCTGGGTTTCCTCCAGGTGCTCCGGTTTCCTCCCACAGTCCAAAGATGTGCAGGCCAGGTGAAATGGTCATGCCAAATTGCCCGTTGTCAGGGGTGAATACGGGGAATGGGTCTGGGTGGGTTACTCTTCGGAGGGTCAGTATGGACTTGCTGGGCTGAAGGGCCTGTTTCCATACTGTAGGGAATCTAATCTAAAAGAAAAGAAGTCAGATGACCTTGCAAAATAAAAACCGAAAGAACCGCAGATGCTTTAAATCGGGAACAGAAACAGAAATTGCTGGAAAAGTTCAACAGGTCTGGCAGCATCTGTGGAGAGAAATTGGAGTTAACGTTTCTGAACTGCAGTTCTGAGGAGGGGGTCACTCAACCTGAAACGTTAACCCAGATTACCTTGATATTATCACACTACCGTTTACAGGAACCTGCTGTGTCCGCTTTGGCTGTTATGTTTCCTGAATGAAAACAGTGATTCTGTTGAAAAGGTACTTCCTATGCTCTGCGGTTCTTCCAAATGTCCGGCAGTAATGAACAGTACAATATAAACATTAGTCTTCCTTCCCTTCTCTCTGATAGGAAGCCCAGTGTCCAATTTTCACACAGCAAACTCTCACAGGTAGAAATGAACCAACTAGCAGATAATTTCTTTTAGGTGCTAATCGAGGGACAAAAATTGAATGGGTCAGTTTGGAGGACTTCCCTATTCTTCTTCAAATAGCCTCATCTTACTTGCTTTTCCGACGGGGCTTCAGCTTAATGCCTCACGGAATCACAGCATCTTTGGCAATGCAGCACACCCTCAGTACTGCACTGGGGCCTCAGCTTTGATTGGTCCAGTGGGAGGAATCTTGGTACCATAAGCCGAGATGATGCAATGAATTAATTTGGAACTGTATTCAACAGTTTAACAGAACATTTCTACACAGTCTGTACAGCACAGTTCTTGAAAGGAGTATAGCCTTATTTGTGCTACATTTGAGTCTGTCATTTGTACCTGTGGTTAGAAACACCTGTCTGTCCTTCCTTTGAGAACCTCGTCTTGGTTAAGCAAGAATTTTGTTTCTGAAAGACGAGCCTGTCTATCTCTGAGGCGCCTCCTGTCTGTGCTGCTCTTATCTCTGCGGCTGCAGCACAAAGTTGCAAAGTTTCTTCCTTGCAGGGACTGTGGCCTTAACCACATCCTTAAAAGCCAGCAGCAAACATAAAGTGTTTTGGTATCAGAGTGACTTCAGTCGTTAACTTTTCTCTCCCCATCCCTCCCCCGTCACCCCGTGTTCTATTCTCCTCCCAGTCTTGCACTATGCAACTAGTATGTAATGACCTTAAGTTGATGATGGTTCGAATGGGTTTGGTCATAGTCTTGCACTAAAAGTCCAAGGAAACATGGTTTGCCTGTCTGAAACAGGGTCTGAAATTATAATACTATCTTCACTCCCCGCTCTCCTCTACCTGCATCCACCTATCATCTATCATAGAGTTAGGAGGAGAGTGTCCTGTAATGATCATCCTGATTTTAGAATGTAAATCAGGCTCTGTTCACCTAGGCCTCATGATAGAAGTCCACAACTCAACACAATGAATGATTGATTTAGCCGAGGGTGTTCCTTGGGAGTTTACAGTGGTGAAATGGCTGTCCCGTTTCTTACATGACGACAATGACTATATGTCAACCACATGATGTTGGCTGAAAAGCATTTTGGGTCATCCTGCAGTTGGGAGAAGTGCTCCATGAACAGAAATCTTTCCTTCCTTCTTTACTTAGTGAAACACTGCAGTCAATTTGTGCAAGCAAGATCACACAAACAGCAATGTGCAAATTGACAAGATAAGTTGCATTGGTGATCAATGGACACTGGGAATCTTCCATCACCCTGCTGATATGTGGCTGTGGAAACTTCGACATCCACCTGAGAGACTGGGCAGGGCGTTGATTTTATGTCTTATCCTAAAGGCAGCACCACAGATAGTTCAGCATTCCTTCAGCCTGGATTATTCTACAGTGAAGAATCTAATAGCCTTGATAAAGTCCACAATGATAAGGATAAACTGGCATATTGGTTGGCTGCGTTTATAGAACATCGTTGGCTTTAGTTCCAATGCGATCAATAGGAAAGCAGAAAGTTCTGTAATGGTATCTTTATCCAATTACATTAAAGGAACAGTAATATATTCCAAGTGAGGGTGGTGAGTGGTATAGAGGGGAACCTACAATGGTATTCCCATGTATGTACTGTCCTTGTCCTTCTGGTTGGAAATGGTCCTCGTCTGGATTGTGCTGTCTGAGGATCTTTGGTGAATTTCTGCAGTGCATCTGATAGATAGTACACACTGCTGCTACTGAGCATTGGTGGTGGAGGGAATGGATGTTTGTGGATGTGGTGCCAATAAAGCGGCTGCTTTGTCTTGGATGGTGTCAAGCTTCTTGAATGTTGTCGGAGCTGCACCCATCCAGGCAAGTGGAGAGTAACCCATCACACTCCTGACTTATAACTTGTAGATGGTAGACAGGCTTTGGAGAGTCAGGAGGTGAGTTACTCGCTGCAGTATTCCCAGAATCTGGCCTGTTATTGTAGCCTTTGTGTTAATGTCAAGATTAGAGTGGTGCTGGAAAAGCACAGCAGGTCATGCTGCATCTGAGGAGCAGGAGAATCGACGTTTCGGGCAGGAGCCCTTCATCAGGAATGAGGCTGGGAGCCTCTGGGGTGGAGAGATAAATGGGAGGGGGAGGGTGGGGCTGGGGAGAAGGTAGCTGAGAGTGCAGTAGGTGGATGGGGATGGGGCTGAAGGTGATAGGTCAGAGAGGAGGGTGGAGCGGATAAGTGGGAAGGATAGTGCTGAGCTGGAAGATTGGAACTGGGGTAAGGTGGGGGGGCGGGGAGATGAGGAAACTGGTGAAGTCCACATTGATGCCCTGGGGTTAAAATGTTCCGAGGCGGAAGATGAAGCGTTCTTCCTCCAGGCGTCTGGTGGTGAGGGAGTGGCGATGGAGGAGGCCCAGGACCTCCATGTCCTCGGCAGAGTGGGAGGGGGAGTTGAAATGTTGGGCCACGGGGCGGTGTGGTTGATTGGTGCGGGTGTACCGGAGATGTTCCCTAAAGCGCTCTGCTAGGAGGCTCCCAGTCTCCCCCATGTAGAGGAGACCGCATCGGGAGCAACGGATACAATAAATGATATTGGTGAATGTGCAGGTGAAACTTTGATGGATGTGGAAGGCTCCTTTGGGGCCTTGGATGGAGGTGAGGGAGGAGGTGTGGGCGCAGGTTTTGCAATTCCTGCAGTGGCAGGGGAAGGTGCCAGGATGGGAGGGTGGGTTGTTGGGGGGGGGCGTGAACCTGACCAGGTAGTCACGGAGGGAACGGTCTTTGCGGAAAGTGGAAAGGGGTGGGGAGGGGAAATATATCCCTGGTGGTGGGGTCTGTTTGGAGATGGCGAAAATGTCAGTGGATGATGCGGTTTATGGTAGGGTAGAAGGTGAGGACCAGAGGGGTTCTGTCCTTGTTACGGTTGGAGGGGTAGGGTTTGAGGGCAGAGGTGCGGGATGTACATGAGATATGTTGGAGGGCATCTTTAACCGCGTGGGAGGGAAAATTGCAGTCTTTAAAGAAGGAGGCCATCTGGTGTGTTCTGTAGTAGACCTGGTCCTCCTGGGAGCAGATATGACAGAGGCAGAGGAATTGGGAATACGGGATGGCATTTTTGCAGGAGGTAGAATGGGAAGAGGTGTAATCCAGGTAGCTGTGGGAATTGGTGGGTTTGTAAACAATGTCAGTGTTGAGTTGATCACTGTTGATGGAGATGGAGAGGTCCAGGAAGGGAAGAGAGGTGTCAGAGATGGTCCAGGTAAATTTAAGGTTGAGGTGGAATGTGTTGGTGAAGTTGATGAATTGCTCAACCTCCTTATGGGAGCACAAGGTGACGCCGATGCAGTCATCAATGTAGCGGAGGAAAACGTGGGGAGTGGTGCCGGTGTAACTACGGAAGATGGACTATTTTACGTAGCTAACAAAGACCCAGGCATAGTTGGGGCCCATACAGGTGCCCATGGCTAACCCCTTTCATCTGGATGAAGTGGGAAGATTTGAAGGAGAAATTTTTCAAAGTTGAGGACCAATTCAGCCAAATGAATGAGAGTGTCAGTGGAAGGGTACTGCTGAGGACGTCGGGAGAGGAAGAAACAGAGGGCTTGGAGGCCCAGGTCATGGCGGATGGAGGTGTAAAGGAACTGGATGTCCATGGTGAAGATAAGGTATTAGGGACCGGGGAAACAGAAGACTTGGAGGAGGTGGAGGATGTGGGTGGTGTCTCGAATGTATGCGGGGAGTTCCTGGACTTAGGGGGATAGGACAGTGTCGAGGTAGAGATGAGTTCAGTGGGGCAGGAGAGGGCTGAGACAATGGGTCGGCCGGGGTGGTCAGGCTTATGGATCTTGGGAAGGAGATAGAATCCGGCAGTGTGGAGTTCCCACAATGAGATTGGAAGCTGTGGGTGGGAGATCTCCCGAGGTGATGAGGTTCTGTATGGTCTGGGAGATGATGGTTTGGAGATGGTGGGGGTGGGGGGGTGGTAAGGTCATGGTCGTGTAGTCACAGCTGCTCATGCCACCTTCATGACCACCAGCCAGACTACAACCACCGAAATTGTTGGACTACCTACTGCCGCTGCAATCACCACAAGGTCCGCCATTGCCGGGACCAACGCAAGGCCTAACCGAGTATACACTTCTGCCCCCTCCTCCCTGTGCTACCTCCACTGCCTCCACTTCTGCCCTCTCTGACATCACTTCCATTGCCAACATCACCACCGTCGTGACTTCTGCTCCCATCGCGGCCGCTTCTGCAGCCACTTCCACCCCTAACAATTTCACATGAACCACGCGTGACGTCACTTCCACCCTGCCCGTTATCGCTGACATCACGCATTCCACGACCCCCACCCACTGCCATTGTCGTCACCACTTCCGCCCCCACCAACACCACTCACCTGCATACTGCCAACATGCCCCCCAACGGATCCCACTGTCACCATCTCCGTCCCCCAGAACCCTGAGGGGAACATCACCCCTGCTCATGACCCCACCCCCATTCCCCCCACCACCACACCCACTCCAGTTACAGCCTCCTCCCCCACTCCCAGCTCCACACTTACACCAGGTCCTAGCTCCCAGCCCTGCTGAGTTTTCACCATCCCCCCAGACCTCCCCCTCACTGAGGACAAACGATCAGTCCTCAGCAAAGGCCTTACTTTTATCCCCCTCCGTCCACGCATCAATGAATTTAATACACGCCGTGACATCGAACACTTCTTCTGCCGCCTCCGCCTCCAACCTTACTTTCACAACCAGGACTCCCGCCCACCTTCCGAGGACCCCTTCGCCCGCCACCAACACACTCCATCCACCTGGACACCCCCCGCTGGCCTATTACTCGTCCTCGATCTCTTCATTTCCAATTGCCGCCGAGACATTAACCGCCTCAACCTGTCTACTCCCCTCCCCCACTCCAACCTCTCACCCTCACAACGCGCAGCCCTCCACTCCCAACCTCACCATCAAACCAGCAGATAAAGGGAGTGCAATGGTAGTTTATGTGGTGAGTCCAGCTGAGTTTCTGGTCAATGGTAACCCTCAGGATATTGATAGTGAGAGATTCAGAGGACATTGCCTTAAGGAACTAAGCTGATACAGACCAAGATTGAGGAGGTGTGAAGATCAAATGATAAAATGGGCAAGGTTTCTGAACTTAGTCAGAGACTATGAAGAAAAATGCCAACGTCGCTTCTTTCATCCCTCTCTCCCAGATTATTAACTTTAATCTCTTTGTTTGGCATGTTGGAATTATATCACCAGTTTAAGTCATAGGTGTAAATTTGGCAGCAGCTGTATCACTTGGCAGCTGTGCACTTTGAGTGTGGTAATTTCATGGACAGTGTATCCATGGGGGACAATAAAGATTCATAAGGCTAATGAGCTTCTTCAGTGATGGAGAGCATCTTTTCAAGGAACATACAGTCATTAGCTCTATTGTATTTCAGGCAACTACAAACCCAAAGATATTGTTTCCTGGAGATCATAACATGATTGTATGCGTTCAAACTCAAATGTTTAGATTTCAAGAATCCAGAAATTGAACTCAGTCACATGTGAGTGAGCAAATACGCATGTGTGAGGGTGGCTGCAGATGTGTAAAGTCTATGACATAGGAGCAGCAGTAGACCATTTCACCCATCTAGTCTGTCCTGTAATTCAATGAGATCATGGCTAATCTGGTAGTCCATAACACCTGCCTTGATTCCCTTCCTGATTAAAAATCTGCCTACCTCAGCCTTGGATATATTTAATGACCCAGCCTGGATAACCTTCTGCGGCAAAGAATTCATCACTCCCTGACAGGAGAAATTCCTCCTCATCTCTGCTTTAAATGTATGACTCCTTTTCCTGAGATTATGTTCCTAGACTCTCCCAGAAGGGAAACTATCAAAGAGCAAAGAACAAAGAAAATTTACAGCCCAGGAACAGGCCCTTCGGCCCTCCAAGCCTGAGCCGATCCAAATCCACTATCTAAACCTGTCAGTCAATTCCTAAGCATCTGTATCCCTCTGCTCCCCACCTACTCATGCATCTGTCCAGAGATGCATCTTAAATGAATCTACCGTGCCTGCCTCTACCACGTCTGCTGGCAACGCGTTCCAAATACCCACCACCCTCTCTGTGAAATACTTGCCGCGTGTATCCCCCTTAAACTTTCCACCTCTCACCTTGAAAGCGTGACCTCTCGTTATTGAATCCTTCACCCTGGGAAAAAGATCCACCTCAATCCTCAATCAGGTCCCCCCTCAATCTCCTTTTTTCTAATAAAAATAAACCTAACCTATTCAACCTCTCTTCATAGCTAGCACCTTCCGTACCAGGCAACATCCTCATAAACCTTCTCTGCACCCTCTCCAAAGCGTCCACATCCCTTGGTAATGTGGCGCCCAGAACTGTACACAGTATTCTAAATGCGGCTGAACCAATATCATTCCACATCTATCCAGTCAAGTCCCCCAAGAATCTTTTATGTTTCAATAAGGTCACCTCTCATTCTTCTAAATACCAGCAACTACAGGCCCAATCTACTCAACCTCTCCTCATGAGACAATCCCTCCATACCTGGGATCAAACTCAAGCATTCCCTGGACTGCCATTAATGTCAGTGTATCTTCCCTTAGAAATAGAGGCCAAACTGTTTGCAGTATTCCAGTTGTGGTCTGGCTTGTGCCTTCTATAGTTTTAGCAAAACCTTCTTCCTTTACAACTCAAGTTCTTTTGAAATAAAGGCCAACCTTTCATTTGCCTTCCCGATTACCTGCTGAACTTGGATGCTAACTTTTTGTGATCGCACACAGCAGAACTTGTGTTTGTTGGGGTTCAGATACACACCCTGGCCAGCAGTATGGGAAAGAGATCTTGACCCGACCTCTCTGCATTTCAAAGAACTCAGTGTTGGGCTGGGCCTCCATTGGCCCTCTCTCCTGTCTCCTCCACCTCCTGGAAGACCCTTCCCTGAATGTGACCTCTTCAACCAAGCTGTCCCTCTCCTCTGTGAACCTTCCCTTGGTATCCATGGAACAGTTGATGATGTGGCCCAGTTCTGACAGCAACATGAGGGACGATCCCACCTGAAATGTCTTCAGAGTTTCTACGCTGTAAGGTGTCAGTTGTGGCTTGGTTGGTTTGCTTCTAAATCACAAAGTTCTTGGTTCAAGTCCAACTCCATGACTTGAGAACTGCTATAAAGTCTGATTTGATTTGATTGGCATATCTTGCATCTTGTTACAAAATACCGTGAAAAGTGTTGTGTAGTGTCACCACTCCCCAGCGCCATCTTAAAACACGGAAACAGACACCAATATAGAGGCAGAAAAATGAAGAAAAACAGGAAGTGTCCAACTTTACAGTCTTCCTTGTTCAGTGCTCCTCTGTGAACAATGGGGCTGGTGGCCAGGGATGAGGCCCCTTCACTGCTGCTGCTGCAATAACAGTCTCTAGTCTTCAGGTGAATGAGGGGGGATCTCACACAGATTTATAAAACTCTAACAGGACAAGACAGGGTAGATGCAGGGAGGATGTTCCCGATGGTGGGTGTGTCCAGAACCAGGGGTCACAGTCTGAGGATTCGGGGTGAACTATTTAAGGTGGGGATGTGGAGATATTTCTTCGCCCAAAGAGTGGTGAGCCTGTTGAATTAATTACCACAGGAAGTAGGTGATGCCAAAACATTGAATGTATTCAAGAGACAGCTAAATATAGCACTTGGGGCAAATGGGATCAAAGGTTATGGGGTGAAAGCAAGATTAAGATATTGAGTTGGACGATGAGCCATGACAGCAATGAAGAACCGAATAGTCTCATCCTGCTCCTAACTTCTATGTTTCCATGTTTCTTTGGCACCATCTTGCCTCCGCGAACGATGTGTCCTCGCTGGTGCTCACCCAAGGTAAATGCCGCCGGGTAGCACATTGGCCCAAACTCGACTCTGCCGGTGACCTGAGTCCATCTTGGGCCCACCTTGCCATTGCCACCTTGCCATTGCTGAAGCTGCCGTGCCTCCCACTGAGACGCCCTCTGCAGTACCGAGGCTGTACTGCACTGTCAGAGGGGCCAGTTCTGAGACATGACGGTAAACCAAGGCTCCTGTCTCACTGCAGTGGGAAATGCAGAAACTCCTGCAGCACTCATTCCACAAAAAAAGGCAGGAATTTGCTGAAAACAAAAAGGATGCGTAACCAGCGAGATGTGTTGTTACACAGCAGCCCCACTACGTTTTTCCAATACTGGAAAATATTCATAGAGTCTGGGTACTCATTGAACTGGCAGGCCCGCAAGGCCAATTTCAGAGGCCAGTCAAGAGTCAGCCACATTGTCACTGTGGCTCTGGGGAATGTCAGAAATCACACAACACCGGGTTATGGTACAACAGGTTTATTTGAAATCGCAAACTTTCAGAGCACTGCTCCTTCATCAGACGATGGAGCGAC
The DNA here is from genome assembly GCF_037043375.1 of Chiloscyllium plagiosum. Taxonomy (NCBI): domain Eukaryota; kingdom Metazoa; phylum Chordata; class Chondrichthyes; order Orectolobiformes; family Hemiscylliidae; genus Chiloscyllium; species Chiloscyllium plagiosum. The sequence continues at coordinate 12,121,803 of NW_028270153.1, forward strand.
GCTCTGAAAGCTTGTGATTTTAAATAAACCTGTTGGACCATAACCTGGTGTCATGTGACCTCTGACCTTACCCACTCCAGTCTAACACCGGCATGCCCACATTGTGGCTCTGGGGAATGCTGAGGGTGGCATGTTTCCTTCCCTAAAGGTCATGGTGAACTTGATGGGTTTGAACAATTGATAGTTACATGCCCCTCAACGGTTTTCAATACAAGATGTATCAACTGAACTTCACCAGCTGCTATAGTCATCTCACTCAAGCATTAACCTGGGTCAATATGCCACTAACTCCGCTTTCACCAGCAGAAGAACTGGCAGGTGAGCTCCGGGCTAGATATTAATCACATAGTGCATATTCTCCCTACAGTTAAGATGCCGCCCATTTGGCCCATCACACTGACACCCCCTCCAAAGAGCATCCTGCCCAGACCCATCCCCTCCCCTATCCCTGTAACCTTGAGCCTCCCATGGCTAATCCACCCAGTCTGCATATCCCTGGATGGTTCAGAGGGATGTCTCAGTTCAATAATGGCCCCTGAGACTGGACAGTTACAGACGTAACTAATGCAGCAGTACAGTTCATTTTTCACTTTTCACAAGAGTGAGGAAAAGCTTTTTGCACAGCAAGTGGTTCGGATCTGGAATGGGCTGCCCTGAGACGGTGATGGACGCAGATTCAGTCGTGGTTTTCAAAAGGAAACTCAAAGATCAAAACAGAAGAATAAATGGCTTGGGTGGGGCAAAGGGGGACCAGCAGAGTTGGTATTGAAGAAAGCTGGCGTGGACCCGATGGGCTGAATGGCTTCTTTCTATGACTTTAATATGCAATAACAGCTAACTGTGGTCGAGATCCTGTAATTAGTGCATTCGATCGTTGGCATGAGAAGGAAACTGTTACAGCTTCTTCTCCCAGTTAGGGAGCACTGTGTGATATGAAGAAGATGGATTTATTTTTGACATTAATTTGTCTATCTACCCTGTGCAAAGTTCACATCTCTCTTGATTGAATTTCAAGAAGTGGAGGTACATATAGAATTTCATTGAATGCCTACAGTGTGGAAGCAGGCCATTTGGCCCATCGAGTCCACACTGACTCTCTGAAGAGCATCCGTCCCTGATCCATCGCCCATTCTCTCCCTATAACCTTACATTTCCCAGGATAATCCACCTAGCCTGTGCAACCCCCAGACATTATGGGCAATTTAACATGGCCAATCGACCTAACCTGCACTTCTTTGGACTGTGGAAGCAACTGGAGCACCCAGAGGAAATTCGTGCAGAAACGGGGAAAATGTGCAAACTCCACACAGGCAGTCACCTGAGGGTGGAATTAAGCCCTGGTGAGTGGTGCAATAGACAGTAGTGCTAACCACTGAGGCACCATGCCTGGTCTTTGTCAAGGTAGGCCCACACGCTATTGAGGGTTGTTTACCACTTGCCAAGCATCATCATCAGATGATCAATAACGGCCATGGGAGGACAGGTTAATGGAATGACAAGGTAATTCATAACAGCAAAGCCGATCTCAATTAAACTGTTCTTCTTTCTCCCAGCCACTCCACGCAGATGTGTAACCAGCTCTGATTCCTTTAAGCTGTGTCTCATCAACTGGGTGCTGCAGATCCCCCTTCAAGACTGTTGGCCTCAGTAAATAGGCCTCGGCCACCCAGTGTGCTGTGATCAGCCTTCACAGGCCCTGAGGATTAATCCGGAAGCAGCCATGGCTAGAAGACCTGATGGTAATTATACCCTCACCTGCTTTGGCTGGCCTGTCAGAGTGGTTTACAAGGCCACCGCCTCTATGGACGCCTGGTTTGCGATGCAGAGTGATGACAACAGCGTGGGTTCAATTCCCGCACCACCTGAGGTGATCATGAAGGACTCTCCTTCTCAACCTCTCCCTTCATCGAGACATGGTGACCCTCAGGTTAAACCCACCCCCAACCGGTCATCTCTCTCCGATGGTAGAGCGGCCCGATGGTCTGGTAGGACTTTGGTGACTTTACCTGCACAGGTGAAAGTGGGGTGCAGCTAAATACAAGAAGAGTCACTCCAAAGAGAGTAGTAAGGCCACCTATGGGAGTTTCTATCCCTCCCCACACCCTCCACCCTCTTCAATCAGCTGGTACCATATGAGAGCGTTCACTGAACTGCCTGAAGAATAACTACAATACACGGTTCAACCATCAAGCATTTATAGGTGTTCCTTTAGAATCGCCAGGTCAAATTCCTGAAACTCACTCCCAGCCAGTCTACCTTCTTTCCAAAGACCGCAAAAGTTTAAGAAAACAGCTCACCAATAGCTTCTCCACCAAGAAATGCTGGCCCAGCCAACGATGGCCATACCCATGAATGAATATAAAAAACTTTGAAACATTTGACTGCTTTTCACCGCCATCCAAAAAGCTTTTTTAGAAATGCGTGCTTTACTTCCAGTTAAATGGCCCAGTGTCTCAGTGGTTAGCACTGCTACCTGAAAGCACCAGGACCTAAGTTCAATTCCACCCTCAGGTGACTGTCTGTGTGAAGTTTGCACATCCCCCCCATGTCTGCCTGGGTTTCCTTGTGCAGGTTAGGTGGGTTGGCCATTCTAAATTGCCCATTGTGTCCAGGAATGTGCTGGATTAGCTATGGAAAATATGGAGAGCTGCATCTGGTGGAGAATGCTCTTCAGAAGGGCTGAATGGCCTGCTTCCATTTTGCAGGCATTCTATGATAAGCAATTTGCACTGACATGACAATTACTTGTTCTAATTGCTTTGATGCAACTTTCTCTCACTGTCAAATTATGTTTTACTATCACACTTATGCAGTGCCTGTGGATAATATTGCTTCAGTGTTCACAGCAGAAAAGGAGAATAGCTTGCCAAACATCCCCCCAAAAATTAATAGAACTTCAGGGACAAGGTTTAAATAAAATTAGCTTAAATAAATCATCAGTAAGGGCAAAATGAAGAGTGTCAAATCCTCAGGTTTCCATAATGGTTTCCATCTATGGGTGTTAAAGGGGATAGGAGAGTACATTGCTGATGTCCGAAGCATAATATTTTAGGGTTCCCTGGATTCAGGAGTTGTACCTTTTGGATTGGAAATTTGCTCATATCATGTTGCTTTTTGCGAAGGGTGACAGAAGGAATTATAGACTAACCAGCCTGACATCTGTGGTGGGGAAATTGTTGAAGTCTGTAATCAAGAATAAAGTATTTGATCACCTTTAAAAACACCAAATAATCAGGGAGAGCCAGCATGGATTCATGCAGGGCAGGGTTATGCCTGAAAAACCTCATAGAGCGTTTTGAAAAGGTGGAGGACAGAGGTGAGTCAATGAATGTTGCTTATATGGACTTCCAGAAGGCTTTTGATAAAGTTCCACATAAGAAACTGTTAGCAAAGGTGAAAGCTCTCAGAAATGAGAACAAATCACTGACAAGGATAGGAAATCAGTTGGGTGGCAGGAAGCAGAGTGTTGGAGCAATGGGGTAAGTCCTCAAATTGGCAGGATGTGATTACTTGTGTCTCGCAGAGACCTGTGTTAGGGCCTCAGTTATTCACAATATTCACTAACAACTTGGATAAAAATTAAAAAATCCAAATTTGTTTATGGCACAAAATTGGGCAGCATTGTAGACAGTATTGACGACAGCATAAAATCACAACACGATATTCATAGAATGCACAAAGCTGTGGCAGATGGAATTTAACATAATCAGTGTGAGGTTATCCATTTTGGACTGAAATAGGATAGATCAGGGTATTTTATATTAGACACATAATTATATACAATAAATGTCCAATGAGATTTGGGGGTTCAGGTGTATATTTCTTTAAAATGCCACATACAAGGTACAGAAGATAGAGTGCAGGTTCATAGTTTCTTAAAGATTGAGTTGCAGGTAGATAGGATAGCAAAGAAGGCGTTTGGTATGCTTTCCTTTATTGGTCAGAGTATTGAGTATAGGAGTTGGGAGGTCATGTTGTGGCTGTACAGGACATTGGTTAGGCCACTTTTGGAATATTGTGTGCAATTCTGGTCTCTCTTCTTTCGGAAGGATGTTGTGAAACTTGAAAGGCTTCAGAGAAGATTTACACGGATGTTGCCAGGGTTGGAGGGTTTGAGCTATTGGGAGAGGCTAAATAGGCTGGGGCTGTTTTCTCTGGAGCGTCAAAGGCGAAGGGGTGACCTTATAGAGGTGTATTAAGTCACAAGGGGCATGGATAGGATAAATCGACAATGTCTTTTCTCTGGGGTGGGGGAGTCCAGAACCAGAGGGCATAGGTTTAGGGTGAGAGGGGAAAGATATAAAAGTGACCTAAGGAGCAACGTTTTCACACAGAGGGTGGTACGTGTATGGAATGAGCTGCTAGAGGAGGTGCTGGTATCTGGATGAGTATATGAATAGCAAGGGTTTAGAGGGATGCAGGCCAAATGCTGGCAAATGGGACTAGATTTATTCAGGATATCTGGTTGGCATGGATGAGTTGGATCAAAGGGTCTGTTTCCATGCTGTACATCTCTATGATTCTCTGACTCTAAGAAGGCTAATGGAATGCTGGCCTTCATATCCAAAGGGCTGGAGTAGAGATGCAGACATTATGCTGCAGTTGTACAAAATCCAAGTTAGACCCCACTTAGAGTACTGTGAGCAGATAGGGGCACCACACCTTAGGAAGAATGTTGTAGCCATGGAGGGAGTTCAACGCAGGTTTACAAGGATGATACCAGGACTTCAGTCTGTTGCACTGTGCCTTTGTGTATGGTAGTTATAGAGTCATGCAATCATGGAGTCATACAGCACAGAAAGAGACTCTTCGGTCCAACCAGTCCACGCCAACCAATAATCCCCAACTAAACTAGTCCCCAGTTGCAGGAGAGAATAGACAAATTAGAATGTAGAAAATAAAGAGGTGATCTAATCAAGGTCTCCTGTATATTAACAAGGAAATACAAGATCAACAAAGATAAGCTATTTCCATTGGTTGAAGATTCTAGAACGAGGACCATAGTCTAAGAATTAGGGCCTGGCCATCCAGGAGAGATATTAGAAAGCATTTGTACACACAAAGAGTAGTGGAGATTTAGAGCTCTCTTCCTCAAACAGCAGTTGACAGAAATTCATTATCTAAGAAAGATAATTTTTTACTAAGCAAGGGTAACAAGAGATCTGGGCTCAAGGCAGGTATATGGAGTTAGTTCACAGACCAGCCATGATCTTATTGAATTAAGGAGCAGGATCAAGGGGCTGAATGGCCTACTCCTGTTCCTAATTTGAAAAGCTAAAGAAAATATTTCTCGTTGTTGAATGACTTCATCCCTTGACTTATTCTTCTTTCTTTCTTTCCTGGGATGGCTGCCAGCATTTGTTAGCTGTTGTCTGATGGTAATTCAAGATCACACAAGCACTGTCACTAAAGCAAAGATACCATAGACATATCAGATCACAGGGCTGCTCTCTCTTTAGAGAGAGGTGATGGTGGTGGTTGAACCTGAGTCTCAGGTCAGGGGTGATTTTGAGAAGGAACGTCCATTATGATAACCTCAACCAGTGCAAGAATTTAATTCACATTGTTGGCATCTCTCTACACCACACATCCAGTGAATGAATACACAACCCAACACAAGCACTGTATCTTTAAGACAGTTACATGTAATGTTCTGATATAAGGATATGCACCTCCCATTCAGTCACTTTCTCTGTGTAACAGTGTTAATATCTTCTCTTCAGTTAGTCAACTATGTAATGTATGGTAACACCAACAAGCATGGAAACACATGATATGTCTCTGATTCTCTAGCATTGTTTAGCATATCCTTTAGATATCTGACTCACGGGAACCTGCCAATTTATGGTACATGTTATAAAAGCCAACATATATAAAGCCACATCACATCATTACACATCTGTAAATTCTCTAAAACAGAGTGGATAATAAGAGTGGATATTAAGTGGGGGGATATTAGCATTGTTATGTGTCTCGAGTCACAGGTAGACCAGACTGGATTAAGATGGCAGATTCCCTTCACTTAAGGACAGCAGTGAACCAGGTAGATTTTCACAAATGATGACTTTCTCATGTTCACCATTTTGGAAACTAGTGTTATTGTTCTCTAATTAACTGTTCAGAGATGTTATGGCACACATCTGGAGCAGATGGGACTTGAATCAGAGGTAAGAAGACTAACTTTAAATTTGCCTTTTGAGTTTTTAAATTTGCCTTTTGAGTTTTTATATTTTTGTATTTTATTCCACAACTTGCCTTCATTGCTCAGACCTTTGAGTATACAAATTAGGATGTTTTGTTGAGATTGTACAAGACTTTGGTGGGCCTCTTCTGGAGTACTGTGTCCATTTCTAGTCACCCTGTTATAGTAAGGATATTACTAAATTGTAAAGGGTTCAGAAGAGATCTACCAGGAAGTTGCCAGGAATGAAGTGTTGAGTTATAGAGAGAGGCTGGATATGCTGGGACTTCTCTCACTGGGGCATTGAGGGGTAACCTTATGGAGGTTTGTAAAATCATGACGAGTACAGATAAGGCGAATGCCAGGTGTCTTTTCCCTAGGGTGGGGGATTTCAAGACTAGAAGCATAGTTTTAAGGTGAGAGGAGAAAGATTTGAAAAAGACATGAGGGGTAATTATTTTACACAGAGAGTGGTTCGGGTGTGTGGAATGTGGATACAATTACAACATTTAAAAGATATTTAGGTAAGCACATGAAGGAGAAATGTTCTGAGGGATATGGGCCAAACGCAGGCAGGTGGGACTAGTTTAGTTAAGGATTGTGTTTGGCGTGGACTGGTTGGACCGAAGGGTCTGGTCCTGTGCTGTATGACTCTATGATTGAATGACTCTATAACCACTGTACACAAAGGCACAGTGCAACAAACTGATGGACAGGATCTTCTCATCACTGGCATCTGAGATGTCTCCAACGGTTGGTCTTCATAAAAGATGTAGAACAGAAGTGTCAAGGTCTGTTTGCCATGTGCGATTTAACAAAGCCTGCGTTAACCTGTATCTTCAGTAATTGTTCACTGCAATCTCTGCCTCATCATCTGTCTTTTATACTCCAGTCTGTTGCATGCTTCTTCCATCACTTTGCTCTCACATTGACAAGAATCTTGCAACCCCAGAGCTGGAACAAGACACTCGCTTTATACTTTTTTTAAACTTGTTGAGCATTTTTCTTCGATGTCCAAAAGTGCTCTTGCACACAACTGAATTTCTCTGTTTTCCATCACCAAACCGCTTGTAGTTTTTCTTTCATCTTTTACTCACCATCAGTAAATCGCCCGTGTTTTCCAATTGATTAATTTACATGCAAAGCTCATTAAGGGCAAGGCGGAGCACCAAAGGTGAGGGAGAGAGAGCTAGGCACTAAATCAAAACAGAGTTGGAAGGGGAGATAAAACACTTTACCCCCGGCAGAGCCCACCTCTCTCTCTAAAGGCAAGAGTATTGGTGGACACTGCATGCTCCCCCTCCAAGGACACTCAGGCATAAATGTGTCCATGGAAGAGGGACAGTCAGTTGACAGAGAGACCAACTCCATGGCCCGCTGCCTGGGCCTGTTTAAAGCCAGCGTGGCCAGGCCCAAGAGCAGACCCATGAGGAGGTCCTCTGACGTACTCTATCCCCTCCGCACTGATGGCCAAAGCTCAGTAATGTGAAGCTAAAGTGCAATCAAAAGAGCATCAAAAGATTTTCCAAATAACTAAAAAGGAGGTGAGACCAGTTTTATATTCAGGATTCATTCATTGAATTCACATGTCGGCAGCTGCCAGAGTGGAATTTGATACCAATAACCCAGAATCTGATTACAGTCCCTAAGGCCATGGATTTAGGAGCAAATATTAGGCCATTTGGCCCATCAAGACTGCTCTGCCATTCGATCAAGGCTGATATGTTTCTCAACTTTATTCTCCCGTCTTCTCCCTGTAACCCTTGGTCCTCTTACTTATCATTGAGTACAGGAGTTGGTCCGTCGCCTCCGCCTCCGAGCTTACTTTCACAATCAGGACTCCCGCCCACCTTCCGAGGACCCCTTTGCCCACCTCCAACACTCTGCATCCACCTGGACACCCCGCGCTGGCCTATTACCTGCCCTCGACCTCTTCATTTCCAACTGCCGCCGGGACATTAACCGCCTCAAACTGTCTACCTCCCTCCCCACTCCAACCTCTCATCCTCGCAACGCACAGCCCTCCAATCCCTCTGCTCCAATCCCAACCTCACCATCAAGCCAGCGGATAAAGGGGGCGCAGTGGTGGTCTGGTGCACTGACCTCTACAACGCTGAAGCCAAACGTCAACTCGAGGACACCTCATCCTACTGCCCCCTCAACCATGACCCCATCCCCCATCACCAAACCATCATCTCCCAGAACATACAGAACCTCATCACCTCAGGAGATCTCCCACCCACAGCTTCGAACCTCATAGTCCGGGAACCCTGTACTGCCCGGTTCCACCTCCTTCCCAAGATCCATAAGCCTGACCACCCTGGCCGACCCATTGTCTCAGCATGCTCCTGCCCCACTGAACTCATCTCTACCTACCTTGACACTGTCCTACACCCCTAGTCCAGGAACTCCCCACATACATTCGAGACACCACCCACGCCCTCCACCTCCTCCAAGACTTCCATTTCCCCGGCCCCCAACGCCTCATCTTCACCATGGATATCCAATCCCTCTACACCTCCATCCGCCTCCAAGCCCTCCGTTTTTTCCTCTCCAGACGTCCCCAACAGTACCCCTCCACCGACACTCTCACTTGTTTGGCCGAACTGGTCCTCACCCTTAACAATTTCTCCTTTGAATCCTCCCACTTCCTCCAGACCAAAGGGGTAGCCATGGGCACACGTATGGGCCCCAGCTATGCCTGTCTCTTTGTTGGCTACGTAGAACAGTTGATCTTCCGTAATTACACCGGCACCACTCCCCACCTCTTCCTCTGCTACAATGATGACTGCATTGGTGCCACCTCGTGCTCCCGCGAGGAGGTTGAGCAATTCATCAACTTCACCAACACATTCCACCCTAACCTTAAATTTACCTGGACCATCTCTGACACCTCCCTCCCCTTCCTAGACCTCTCCATCTCCATTAATGACTTGACACTGACATTTTTTACAAACCCACCGATTCCCACAGCTACCTGGATTACATCTCTTCCCACCCCACCTCCTGCAAAAATGCCATCCCATATTCCCAATTCCTCCCCCTCCGCCGGATCTGCTCCCAGGAGGACCAGTTCCACCACAGAACACATCAGATGGCCTCCTTCTTTAGAGACCGCAATTTCCCTTCCCACGTGGTTAAAGACGCCCTCCAACACATCTCGTCTGCATCCCGCACTTCCGCCCTCAGACCCCACCCCTCCAACTGTAACAAGTACAGAACGCCCCTGGTGCTCACCTTCCACCCTACCAACCTTCGCATAAACCAAATCATCTGTCGACATTTCTGCCACCTCCAAACAGACCCCACCACCAGGGATATATTTCCCTCCCCACCCCTTTCCGCCTTCCGCAAAGACCGTTCCCTCTGTGACTACCTGGTCAGGTCCACGCCCCCCTACAACCCACCCTCCCATCCTGGCACTTTCCCCTGCCACCGCAGGAACTGTAAAACCTGCGCCCACACCTCCTCCCTCATCTCTATCCAAGGCCCTAAAGGAGCCTTCCACATCCATCAAAGTTTTACTTGCACATCCACTAATATCATTCATTGTATCCGTTGCTCCCGATGCGGTCTCCTCTACATTGGGGAGACTGGACGCCTCCTAGCAGAGTGCTTTAGGGAACATCTCTGGGACACCCGGATCAATCAACCACACCGCCCAACATTTCAACTCCCCCTCCCACTCTCCCGAGAACATGGAGGTGACTTGTCCGGACTTGGCCTACCTGCCTATCTCCTTTTCCACCTATCCACTCCACCCTCTCCTCCCTGACCTATCATCTTCATCCCCTCCCCCACTCACCCATTGTACTCTATGCTACTTTCTCCCCACCCCCACCCTCCTCTAGCTTATCTCTCCACGCTCCAGGCTCACTGCCTTTATTCCTGATTAAGGGCTTTTGCCCGAAACGTTGATTTCGAAGCTCCTTGGATGCTGCCTGAGCTGCTGTGCTCTTCCAGCACCACTAATCCAGAATCTGGTTTCCAGCATCTGCAGTCATTGTTTTTACCTCGGAGTTGGGAGGTCATGTTGCAGCTGTACAGGACATTGGTGAGGCCACTGTTGGAATATTGCGTGCAATTCTGGTCTCCTTCCTATCGGAAAGGTGTTGTGAAACTTGAAAGGGTTCAGAAAAGGAGGTATGGGATACAGGGAGATTTGGCTGTCTGGATTCAGAATTGGTTGGCTGACAGAAGACAGAGAGTGGTTGTAGATGGAGGTCAGTGGTGAGTGGGATCCTGCAGGGCTCTGTTCTTGGGCCTCTGCTCTTTGTAGTTTTTATAAATGACTTGGATGAGGAGATTGAGGGGTGGGTTAGTAAATTTGTTGATGATACAATGGTAGGAGGTGCCATTGATAGTATCGAGGGCTATTGCAGGCTGCAGCGTGACATAGACAGGATGCAGAGCTGGGCTGAGAAATGGCAGATGGAGTTTAACCTGGATAAATGAGAAATAATGCATTTTGGAAGGTCGATCTTGAATGCTGAATATAGGATTAAAGACTGGATTCTTGGCAGTGTGGAGGAACAGAGGGATCTCGGTGTTCAAGTGCATAGATCCCTCAAAGTTGCCACCCAACTGGATAATGTTGTTAAGAAAACATATGGTGTTTTGGCTTTCATTAACAGGGGGATCGAGTTTAAGAGCCATGAGGTTTTGCTGCAGCTCTACAAGACCCGGGTGAGACCACACTTGGAATATTGTGTCCAGTTCTGGTCACCCTACTATAGGAAAGATATGGAAGCTTTGGAGAGGCTACAAAGAAGGTTTACCAGGATGCTGCCTGGACTGGAGGGCTTGTCTTACGAAGAGAGGTTGACTAAGCTTGGACTTTTCTCGCTGGAGAGAAGGAGGAAGAGAGGAGACCTGATCGAGGTGTACAAAATAATGAGAGGAATAGATAGAGTCAATAGCCAGAGATTGACTGGCACAAGAGGTCATAGTTTGAAGATATTAGGAGGAAGGTATAGAGGTTCTTTACGCAGAGAGTTGTGAGTGCATGGTAGTGGTGGAAGCAGAGTCATTAGGTACATTTAAGTGACTGCTGGACATGCACATGGACAGCAGTGAATTGAGGGGTGGGTAGGTTAGATTATTTTATTTTAGATTAGGAATAATCCTGCCACAACATCGTGGACCGATGGGCCTGTTCTGTGCTGTACTTTTCTATGTTCTGTGTTCTATGTTCTAAAAGATTTACAAGAATGTTGCCAGGGTTGGAGGGTTTGAGCTATAGAGAGAGGTTGAATAGGCTGGGACTGTTTTCCCTGGAGCATCGGAGGCTGAGGGGTGACCCAATAGAGATTTATAAAACCATGAGGGGCATGGGTAGGATAAATAGTCAAAGTCTTTTTCCTGTAGTGGGGGAGTCAAAACTAGAGGGCATAAGTTTAGGGTGAGAGAGGACAGATTTAAAAGGGACCTAAGGGGCAATTATTTCTCCCAAAGGGTGGTACGTGTATGGAATGAGCTGCCAGAGGAAGTGGTGGAGGCTGGTACAATTGCAACATTTAAAAGGCATCTGGATGGGTATATGAATAGGAAGGGTTTAGAGGGATATGGGCCAAGTGCTGGCAAATGGGACTGGATTAGGTTGGGATATCTGGTCGGCAAGGATGAGCTGGACCTAAGGGGCTGTTTCTGTGCTGTACATCTCTATGACTTTAACTGTGGATGCTGGGAATCTGAAAAAAGGACAGGAATTGCTGCAGAAAGTCAGTAGGTCTGGTAGCATCTGTTGAGAGAAAGCAGAGTTAACATTTCCAGTCCGATGACCCTTCATCAGAACTGATAGTAGCTCGGAAAACGTGGAATATATGCTGAAGACAGGAAAAAAGGAATGAGTGTATCATGTGGAGATGAAGCCCAGAGACAGCAAAAACAAAAGCAGTTGAGTCCAATATCCGTTTTAATATCTTTCCGCACACTACTATCCAGTACTATTGGAAGACAGTTTGCACTGTCAGCGAGTGAGAAATGAAATGGAGAGCCACTGTGATGCATCATGTAGTTAAATAGTTCTGTCAAAAACCACTTCCCAGTCCTGGGCATGAGTAGGAAGAGACACCAGTCAAATGTAAGTTATTATTAGTGCTAGACCTAAGTTGTAAATGAGGCCTGAGAACTCTGTTATGAACAGCAGTGACTGGGAGAGTTAAAAAAAATCATAGAAAATCAACCTGATTAAAGGAGATTTCCCTAAAGGGATCCCCTTGGATCTGAAACATATAATGTGCTCCTGCTTAATTACCATATTGGTACCTAATGATTCAACGATTTTTTTAATGAAATTAATTTGTTAAATAAACTAAACACAGTTCCTTGCGGTGTATGACATCATGCAGCATTACCCAGACACTCCTCGGGGAGTTAATTTAAATTGGCGTTGCCATAGAAACGTAGCTTCACTCAAAGGCTGAACAAGATCTTTTATCACCTGTGCTGCTAAAAGCAGAATAAGATTAACGTTAAAGATCATTATGCAAATTTATTCCATTTTATGGTGCTTAATTACAGGGTAAAGGAGCAAAAAAAGGCTTGATCAGAAAAAAAACAGCCAATATCCAGTTAAATTGTACAGTCCCTTATAGCAAAATGTTCCTAATGATATGTTTGTGGCAAAGAGAATGGCCTTCTGTTAGTATACAGAGAGACTGCAGTCCTAAAGGAGCATCCCAGTCCAATATTCAGCATTTCCATTGTATATGTTTACTGATGGAATGATTATAATACCCTGCAGATTGACAACACTATCTCCCCAAATCTCTAATTCTCTAACTCTCGAAAGGCACAAGTTAGGAGTGTGATGGAATACTCCACACTTGCCTGGATAAGTGCAACTCCAACAACACTCAAGAAGCATAACATCATCCAGGACAAAGCAGCCTGCGCTTTATTGGTGCCACATGCACCACCTTCAACTTTCACTCTCTCCACCTCTGAAGGAGCAGTGAGTGCCAGCTACAAGATGCACTGCAGGAACTCACCATGGCTCCTCAGACAGCACCTTCTAAACCTACGGCCGCTTCCATCTAGAAGGACAAGTGAGTTCCCCTCCTAGACAAACAAAATCCTGACTAAGGTTTATAACATTTTAAGATTCATTTGTGGGGATGTGGGCTGGGCCAGCACTTATTGCCCGTCCCTAGTTGCTCCTTGAGAAGGTGGTGGTGAGCTGCCTTCTTGAATCACTGCAGTCCATGTGCTGTGTGTTGACCCACTATGGAGTCAGGGAGGGAATTCCAGGATCTTGATCCAGCAACAGTGAAGGAACAACAACATATTTCCAGGTCAGGATGGTGAGTGGCTTGAAGGGGAACTTTTAAGTGGTGATGTTCCCATATATTTACTGCCTTGTTCTTCTAGATGGAACCGATCGTGGGTTTGGAAGGTGCTGTCTGAGGATCTTCGGCAAATTTCTGCAGTGCATCTTGTAGATGGTACACTCTGCTGCTACTGAGCGTCGGTGATGGAGGGAGTGGATGCTTGTGGATGTGGTGCCAATCAAATGGACTGCTTTGTCCTGGATGGTGTCGAGCTTCTTGAGTGTTGTTGGAGCTGCCCCCATCCAGGCAAGTGGGGAATATTCCATTGCCCTCCTGACTTGTGCCTTGTAGATGGTGAATAGGATTTGGGGAGTCAGGAGGTGAGTTACTTCACAGTATTCCTTCAGTGTTTCTGGGTCAAAATCCTAGACCTGCCTTCCAAGCAGGGCTGTGAATGTACCCACACTTTAAAGACTGCAGCATTTAAAGGAGGCAGTTCACCTTCTCTAATGTATGATTTGGAGATGCCGGTGTTGGACTGGGGTGTACAAAGTTAAAAATCACACAACACCAGGTTATAGTGTGCTTCCAATTAAACCTGTTGGACTATAACCTGGTGTTGTGTGGTTTTTAACGCTCTAATGTAATCAGGGACGACAACAAATGCTGGCCCAGGCAACAATGCCCACGTCCCATCGATAAATCAAAACATGTAACAAACTCTGAGTTCTTCAGTGTCTCCTTGTTCCTTTTGGCTCATTATGAATGACCATGTGTTTCGTTATGTCTGTTCCACGCTAAATCCCTCCCACTCCCCACATCCCTCTTCCTTCAGAGCACTTTTCTGAACTTTTGGTTATAAGCACTTGGACAGAGATATTAAATTTTCACCAACTCTATATCTCTGCGGGGAAACACAGGAGAACAACTAGTCTCACTGGAAGAATTGTAAACTGTAAGGTGGATAGTAGGGAACTCCCAAAGGACATTGACAAGTTGGAGCAGTGGACAAATAGGTGACAGGCCTGATTCACTACAGGGAAGTGTGAGGTGATAATAAGAATATACATAGACAATAGAAAAAAGGGACTACAACGCTAAAGGGGCTGCAGGAGCAGAGGGATCTGAGTATTTATGTGCATCGATCATTGCAGCTGGTAGGACAAGTGGAGATAGTGGTTTATAAAGCTTCCTCAGCTTTATTGATAGGGGCATAGAGCCCAAGAGCTTGGATCAGATACTTGCTAGATTTCACTGGAGTATTGTGTACAGCTGTGGGTGCCACATCGAGAGATGTGAATTCATTGGAGAGGGTGCAGAAGTAATTCACATGAATGGTTCCAGGAAGGATACCCTTCTGTGGTGAGGAAAGATTGAAGCAGTTGGGAACAGTTCTCCTTGGAGAAAAGAAGGCTGCGAAGAAATTTGACAGGGGTTTTCAAAATCATGAGTGGGCTGGACAGTGTATATAGGGAGAAGCCTTTCCCACTTGTAAAAGAAGCACGAAGCAGAGGCCATAGATTTAAAGTGATATGCAAATAAAGCAAGGGTGATGTAGTTAGAAAGCGAGTAGTTAAGAAGTTGGAATGCACTGCCCAGAAATATGGTGGACACAGGTTCAATTGAGGCATTGAAGAGGGGCATTGGATGGTGATTTGGATAACATAAAACACAAGAACATTGAAAATGGAAGCAGGAGCAGGCCATTCGGCCCTTCGAGCCTGTTCTGCTATTCAGTACAATCATGGCTGATCATCCAACTCTGCACCCTGTTCCTGCTTTCTCCCCAGACCCTTTGATCCTTTTAGCCCTATGAACTATATCTAACTCCTTCTTGAAAACATTCAATGTTTTGCCTCAACTGCTGCCTCACAGCGCCAGGGACCTGGGTTCAATTCCAGCCTTCGGCAACTATCTGTGTGGAGTTTTGACATTCCTACTGTGTCTGTGTGGGTTTCCTTCGGGTGCTCTGGTTTCCTCCCACAGTCCAAGGATGTGCAGGTCAGGGGGATTGGCCATGCTAAATTGCCAATAGTGTTCAGTGCATTAGTCAGAGAGAGATGGGTCTGGGTGGGTTGCTCTTCGCGGGTCGGTGTGGACTTATTGGGCCGAAGGGCCTGTTTCCACACTGTAGGAGATCTAATCTAATCTAACTTAATCTAAATTCTTTCTGGAGCAGAGAATTCCACAGGCTCCCCACTCTCTGGCTAAAAGCAATCTTTCTCATCTCAGTCCTAAATGACCTACTCCATATCCTTGGACTGTGGTCCCTGTTTCTACACTTGCTGGTCATTGGAAACATCGTTCTTGTTTTTAATCTGTCTAGTTCTGTTAGAATTTTAGAGGTATCGATGATTTCCTCGCTCATTCTGCTAAACTCCAGTGAGTATAATCCTAACCGACACACACGTAACAGTTGTGCTATTCCCAGGAATCATTCTGGATAGAAACTGTGTGCAAGGAAATGGGGGAGAAAGTAGGAGTTTGGTAATTGGTAATGATGCTCATCTGAAGAGCTGGTGCAGTTAGAATGGGCTGAATGGTCTTCTCTGTGGCTGATTCTGTGGGTAAGGAAAGGAGTTGCTGGCAGCACGAGTTCTCTTTGTTTGAGTGACAGAAGTTGGCGAGTGGATATGAGCAATGGCCAGGCCAGTAGTGAGGAAATACAGGATACTTAAAGGCAAATCAGTAAGGTTCATTCTCCCTCTGGTTATTTTTATATTAATTCCAATGAATATTTAGCGACAATGAAACATGAGGGACACACAAACCCTTTTCTAGTACGAGACACAGAGGAACACAGTTGCATGAAGGATGTCATTGCCTCAAGGCAGAAGTGGCTGACATGATCAGACTTTATTGAATTGATTGAAGAAAGTTGTATCCCTGGCCCTGGTCATTTGCCAGAATGAGATTGAACCCATCTATCCATTTGGAAGACATTCAGTTAAAGGTGGAGTGTTATCAGCGTTGGTGTTTTCATCAGCAGGACAGTTTAACCTTCTCATCGGGACTTCATCAACTGCCAAAAAAATACTCCATTTACCCTTTCAGTCCCAAAATGATCACAACGGAGCTTGCTTGGTTCAATGTGAGTTTTGGGTTTGTCTGCAGGAATTACAGAGTGTTGGCAGTGCTGCACTTTCAAGAGTGTACTTGCATTTCTGTAGCGCCTTTTATGACTTCAGGATGCCCCAAAGCACAGTAACAGGCAAGGAAACGCCTCTTGAAGTGTAATCATTGATGAAACAAGTTGGAAACACAGCAGCAAATCCCCATCCAGTGAGTTCCCACAAGGAGCAATGTGATAATCACGGGATTATCTGGTGCTTAGACATGTTCAGGGAAAATTAATTGCCAGAACATCAGAAAGATTTCTACTTGCATCATGCTGATATATTTTTTTTAAAAACGATACAACAATAGTTAGCATTTATGTAGTTCCTTCAGTCTAGTGTGCCATGTTGCAGTACTGATGATGTGGAGGAGCCGGAGTTGGACTGAGGTGTTCAAAGTTAAAAATCACACAACACCAAGTTATAGTCCAACAGGTTTATTTGAAAGCACTAGCTGTCAGAGCTCTGCTCCTTCATCAGGGAGCTAGTCGAAGGAGTTGCGCTCCAAAATAAACCTGGTGTTGTGCGATTTTTAACTATGTCGCAATACATCAGAGGAGCGTGATGAGGTGAAAGTTGACACCAAGGAACATAAGGGCAGTCAATGAGGTTAGGTTTTAAGAGAGATAGAGAGATGTTGAATCTTTGGAAGGGCTGCAGCACAGTGACCTATCGGGGAGCAATGGAAATGGTGGATGCTCAAGTTGCCACAGATCTCGGATGGTTGTTTACGGAGGAGGTGTTTATGAAGCTAAAGATGGATGAGCCCATATGGAGGGATTTAAAAACAAGGATCAGAACTTTAAATCCTTCAACAGAAGCTGATCTCTATCAATCCATGTTCTCAATGTTTTAACATCATGGATACAACCATTCGATGCAGTAGGTGTGGGGACAGGCATCCTACGAGACAACCGAGTCCCTACCCCCACGAGAGGGAAAGTTCGCTTGATCAAGCCCCAATCAGGAAGTAGAGAGCTGACTTGTAAGCTGCTTGCGAATCCCAAGCTTTGATTCCTGCCAGAGAAGATAAACATAAGAAATAGGAGCAGAAGCAGACCGTTCGGCCCATTGAGTCTGCCCCACCATTCACTCAAACCACAGCTGATCTGTCTGTTTCAAATTCCCTATTCCCATCTACCCCTCCCCACTCAAAACCAGAAATTGCTGGAAAAGCTCAGGAGCACCTGTGGAGAGAAATCAGAGTTAATGTTTCAGGTGGAGTGAGCCTTCCTCAGAACTCTGAATTCCCATCTAACCCCGATTCACATCTACCTCTCTTGCTGAAGAACAAACAACAGTACAACTCAGGAACAGGCCCTTCGGCCCACTTAGCTTGTGTAGACAAAATCTTTGCCTCTACGTAGAGGTAAAATCTTTGCCTCTACGTGGTCCAGGGTAGTGTCCTCAACCCAACCATCTTCCGTTGCTTCATCAATGACCTTCCGTCCATCATAAGGTCAGAAGTAGGAATGCTCACCAATGATTACACAATGTTCAGCACCATTTGCAACACCTCAGATACTGAAGTACTCCATGTCCAAATGCAACAGGATCTGCACAATATCGAGGCCTGGGCTGACAAATGGCAACTAACAGTTGTGTCACCCAAATGTCAGACTATGACCATCACAAAAGAGACAATCTAACCACCACACCCCTGGCATTCAATGGTGTTACCATCAATACGTCCCTCACTATCAACATCCTGGGGTTATCATTGACCAGAAACTCAACTGGACTCACCACATCAACACAATGGCTACAACAACAGGTCAAAGGCTAGGAATACTGTGGCGAGTAACACACATCCTGACTCCCCAAAGTCTCTCCACCATCTAGAATGCACAAGTCAGGAGGGTGATGGACTAATCCCCACTTGCCTGGATGAATGCAGTTCGAACAACACTCAAGAAGCTTGACATCATCCAGGACAAAGCAACCCACTTGATTTACACCACAAACACAAGCATCCACTCTCTCCATCACTGACACTCAGTAGCAGTGTTGTGTACCAGCTACAAGATGCATTACAGAAATTCACCAAAGATCTTCAGACAGCACTTTCTAAACTCACAGCCACTTCCATCTAGAAGGACAAGGGTAGCAGATACATGGGAACACCACCACCTTTGCATACCCCTCTAAGCCACTCACGATCTTGACTAGGAAATATATCACTGTTCCTTCACTGTTGCTGCGTCAAAATCCGGAATTCCCTCCCTAAGGGCATTGTGGGTCAACCCACTTCAGGTGGATAGCAACGGTTCAAGAAGGCAGAGTCTAAATTAGAGTGGTGCTGTAGAAGCACAGCAGGTCAGGCAGCATCCAAGGAGCAGGAAAATTGACGTTTCGAGCAAAAGCCCCTCATCAGGAATGAGGCAGGAAGCCTCTGGGGTGACTGTTAATTGACCACATAAGGGCCTGAGTTGGTGGTGAATTGAGAAGGTCCTCACAGTCTCACCCAGTGTTTAACTGATGAGGTGGTGAGAAGGGGCTGACGATCCTTCCAGGGCCAACTTGCTTATCTTTCCTGCCACTTTCCCTGCCTCCTTTAGGGAGGGGAGAGTCGTGCCTTGAGCTTGTTGTGTAAGATCAGGCCAGAGTACCAATGCTCATGTTCAGACAAATTGTTTGCACACAGCAAATTGTTCAAGTTTCAAGAGAGTCTGGTGAGGGAAGGGTTCAGTCGAGGCATTCAAGAGATCAGTCAGATGATTGGTTAAATAGTAACAACGTGAAGTGTCACGGCGAAAGAGGTAGGAGGTTGGCACTGAGTTCAAATACTCTGAGACAGGGGCCAGGCACGATGGGCTGAATGGCCTGCTTCTGCTTTGAAAGTATTATATGAAAAAGTTCTGTGTAGTCTCTGAGCAGTTACTGGGTCTATGTAATTACACATGGGTCCAGAGGAGGGAGCCTCTTCATGGGAAGCTCCTGGTTGGAATGTGGCATAACAACATGCTGGTGGAGACATGGACAGTTCCAACTCTCTGAGTGGGACACTCATGGGATCAGATGAATTACATGTTGCTCTCCACTGCATTCATTCGAGGCTAAAATGAGGCCAGGTGCAGCTACAATGTTCCCCCATAAGAAAAACACATCTCTTTCAACATTGTTCAAAATCCATTTCCACACATGACCACCTTCTCAAGGTTGATATAGATTGGATAAACAGCACAGGAACAGGCCATTCGGCCCTAACAGTCCATGCCAATGTTTATCTTCCACTTGAATCTCCTTCCACGTCTCCTCATCTATATCTGCCATCCCAGCCCTCTATTCCCTTCCCCCTCATGGACCTGTCTCCTTCCCTATAAATATATCTGTTTTCGTCAGCCAGAAGAAGCAATAGCTTGCTGGTATTGTTCCTGTACTCGTATTCTAGAGAACCAGGCAACTTTCTGGGGATTTGGGTTTGAACCCACCATGGTAGATGATGGAATTTGAATTGAAGTTAATAACTACAGCATGTGGTCTGCAGTGGTTCAAGAAGGCAGCTCACTACTACCATCTCTTAAGGGCAACTAGGGATAGGCAATAAATGCCGGCCATGTTCCACAAATGAATAAGGAAAATTGCCTGTGTAGTGAGTTCCACACGCTCACAATTCTTTAGGTAAAGAAGCTTCCTCTTCTATGGGATTTCCTGGGGGCTATCCAATGTTGCCAGTCTGTAGTGATGCCCTACCCCGCAAGAGGGAACGTTTCTCTGTCAAATCATTCATTATTCGAAGCACTCTGTTAGGTCACTCTGTTACCATGTCTCTCTCAGGTGTAAGGAGAGGCACCAGTGGGGAATAAATAGTGGCTTTGATAGCCATGCTCACACCCAAAAACACACCAACCAAAAATGGATGGACTACTGGGGAAAAGGTCAACCTTTTTAACCCACAGTGGTGTATTGAGAAGGAAATTGAATTGAATGAAATTCCTTAATGGGAACATTGAAACTGAAAGGATTGACTGAGGGTGGATGGGACAATGCAGTTAAGGTCCATTGTGGAAATTCAGTGGATAGATTCAAGCCAGGACTAATGGGGAGAATTTTTAAGCTCATGATCATGTGTGATCGGAATGTGGGAACGGCAGAACAATGGTATGTCTAACTGACAGACTGGAAAGAACAGACAGTCCCACTGAGGGTGGAGGGAGGGGAGAGAGGACAAGATGATGAAGAATGTAACAAGTAAAGCTAAAAGAAAGGGAAGGTATGGGAGTGGGTTCACAATCTGAAGGTGTCGCACTCAATATTAAATCCAGAAGGTTGTAAAGTGCCTGGTCTGAAGATGAGATGCTGTTCTTTCAGTTTGCGCTGGGATTCCTTGGAACATTGCAGTATGCCGAGGACAGACACGTGGGAATGACCCGCTACGGGAAGGGCGGGGTCATGTGGGTGCAATGACCAGGGGTGTTCCACAAAGCGGTCACCCAGTCTGCGTTTAGTTTCTCCAATGTAACGTAGGCCAAATTGGGTGCAGTGAATACAATACACAAGATTGGAGGAGGTACAGGTGAAATGCTGCATCACCTGGAAAGACTGTTTAGGCCCTTGAATAGTGAGCAGGGAGGAGGGGAAGGGGCCGATGTTGCACTTTCTGTAGTTACATGGGAAGGTGTCTTGGGGAGAGGAAGTGGCTTTGGTGGTTGTGGAATGGACTAGGGTTTCCCAGCGGAAATGAAGCCATGTTAGCAGCTCTGGGTCGTGGAAATCTGCAACTGTCTTCCCTCAGAAAAGGAGTTGGCAATTGAGGGGGTCAAGAATGGTAACGGTTACAAAAGCATAGGTAGGTGGAGTTAAACAGATCTGCTGGGATCTAAACTGCATTATAGAATGAGCACATTGGTCTCAATGGCTTCCTCCTGTTTCTAAATACAGGCCATGCTACCCTGCATTATCATTTGTCAGATTATTTGAAATTGGAGGCAAAATGAAAAGCCAGATTTAGCCCATGCCAACTATGTCATTTCTCTGCCCAACCCACTCAAACATAACACCAGGGAACAAGATCAGGCCTTTCCAGTCTGCTCCCCCATTCAATAACATTGAACAGAATCCATACAGCATGGAAACATGCCATTCAGCCCATCAAGTCCACACCAACCCTCCAAAGAGCATCCCACCCAGATCCATGCTATCCCTGTAGCCCTACATTTCCCATTCCAACTCGAACCTGCACATCTTTGGACTGTGGGAGGAAACCAGAGCAGACACTGGGAGAATGTGCAAACCCCACACAGACAGTCACCTGAGGGTGGAATCAAACCTAAGTCCCTGGTGCTGTGAGGCAGCAGTGCTAACCACTGAGCCACCGTGCCACCCTTGATTACGACTGATCTGATTTTAACCTCAACTCTACCTTCCTGCAGACCCCTGATAATCTTTCATCTCCTTGCTCATTAGGAATCTATCTGTCTCTGCCTTATAAAAATTGAAAGATTCAGCATGCACTGCCTTTTGAGAAAGGGAATTTCAAAGACTCTCAACTTCTGATAGAAAAACACAGTCTCCTTATCTCTGTCTTAAATTGGTGACCTCTTTTTTTAAACTGTGACCCCAATTCACCCACAAGAGGAAACATCTTTACAACCTCCATCTAGTCAAGTCCCCTCAGGATCTTCTATGCTTCAATTAAGTCACCTCTGACTCTTCTAAGCTCCAGAAGATACAGGACTGGCCTGTCTAGTCTTTACTCAGAAGAAAATTATTGCAGCTAATAGTCCAGCAAACCTTCTCTGAACTGCTTCCAAAGCATTAACATCCTTCCACATGTACGGTGACCAGTGTTGGACACAGTATTCCAGATGTGGACTCACCAAAACCCTGTATAATTGAAGCATAATTTTTCTACTTTGCATTCAATCCCCTCTCAGTAAACCATAACATTCTATGCTGATTCTATTCAATTCATTCCTGATTGCTTGCTGAACCTGCACACTAACATTCTCTGATTCATGTGCTAGGACACTCAGAGCTCTGCAATTTCGCATCATTTAAAGATTCTGCAGATTAATGAGGCCACATTTGGAATATTGTGTGCACTTCTGGTCCCCCTACTACAGAACGATATTATTAAACTAGAAAGAGTGCGGTAAAGATTTACTAGGGTGCTATTTGGGCAGGAAGGTTTGAGTTATAAGGAGAGGCTGGATAGGCTGGAACTTTGTTCCGTGGAGTGTAGGAGACTGACGAGTGACCTTATAGAGGACTCTGGGTTTATACTCGATGGTGTTTATAAAGGTGAAGGGGCATCTAATTAAAACATAAAGAATGACCTGGACAGAGTGGACGTTGGTAAGATGTTTCCATTTGTAGGAGATACCAGGACCCGAGGGCATAGCCTTAGAGTAAAGGGAAGACATTTTAGAATGGAGATAAGGGAAAACTTCTTCAGCCAGACAGTGGGGAATCTATGGAATTCATTACCACAGAAGGCTGTGGAGGCCAGGTCATTGAGTATATTTAAGACAGAGACAGTTGGGTTCTTGAGTTTCAAGGGAATCAAGGGTTACAGGGAGGAAGTGGGAACATAGAACATAGAACATAGAATAATACAGTACAGAACAGGCCCTTCAGCCCACGATGTTGTGCCGAACATTTGTCCTAGCTTAAGCACCCATCCATGTACCTATCCAATTGCCGCTTAAAGGTCACCAAAGATTCTGACTCTACCACTGCCCCCACCACTCTCTATACTACATCCACTGCTCTACCCTCATCCACATGCTTGGTCACCTCCTCAAAGAATTCAATCAGACTTGTAAGGCAAGACCTACCCTTCACAAATCCGTGCTGGCTGTCCCTAATCAAGCAGTGTCTTTCCAGATACTCATAAATCCTATCCCACAGTACCCTTTCCATTACTTTACCTACCACCGAAGTAAGACTAACTGGCCTGTAATTCCCGGGGTTATCCCTATTCCCTTTTTTGAACAGGGGCACAACATTCGCCACTCTCCAGTCCCCTGGTACCACCCCCCGTTGACAGTGAAGATGAAAAGATCATTGCCAACGGTATGCAATTTCCTCTCTTGCTTCCCACATAATCCTAGGATATATCCCATCAGGCCCGGGGGACTTGTCTATCCTCAAGTTGTTCAAAATGTCCAACACATCTTCCTTCCTAACAAGTATCTCCTCTAGCTTACCAGTCCGTTTCACACTCTCCTCTTCAACAATACAGTCCCTCTCATTCGTAAATACTAAAGAAAAGTACTCATTCAAGACCTCCCCTATCTCTTCCGACTCAATACACAGTCTCCCACTACTGTCCTTGATTGGACCTACCCTCGTTCTCGTCATTCTCATGTTTGTCACATACGCATAAAATGCCTTTGGGTTATCCTTGATCCTATCCGCCAAAGATTTTTCATGCCCTCTCTTAGCTCTCCTAATCCCTTTCTTCAGGTCCCTTCTAGCTATCCTGTATCCCTCCACTGCTCTGTCTGAACCCTGTTTCCTCAACCTTATGTAAACCTCCTTCTTCCTCTTTACAAGACATACAACCTCCCTCATCAACCAAGGTTCCCTCACACAACCATTTCTTTCCTGCCTGACAGGTACATACATATCAAGGACACGTCGTATCTGTTCCTTGAGAAAGTTCCACATTTCCACGACATCCTTCCCTGGCAGCCTATGTAAGGGGTAAGGAGTAAGGGGTTGAGAAACTTATCAGCCATGATTGAATGGCAGAGCAGCCTCGATGGGCTAAATGGCCTAATTTCTGCTCCTCTGTCTTATGGTCTTATTGAGGTCTATAGAATGATGAGAGCCATGGATGAGGTAGGTCTGCGAAAGCTTATCCCCATGGAAGGGGACTCTAAAAATAGAGGCCAGGTTTAAAATGAGAGAGGAGAGATACACAAGATCCAGAGGGGCAATATTTTTCACACAGAGGGTGGTGAGTGTCTGGAACAGGCTGCTGGAGGTAGTGGGGGAAGTGAGTACAATTTTGTCATTTAAGAGACATTTAGACAGATACAGGGTTGGGATAGCTATGGAGAAATATGGGCAAAATGCAGGAAAATGGAACTTGTTTTAATTGTGCAAACTGGGCGGCATGGGTGAGTTGGGCCGAAGGTCTGTTTTCTTTACACCAGAGACCTTTACACATAGACATGGTATCGTGAGGAGGTGTTTTCCACAGGGTTGACTCATGAGTGCATGTTCCAGGCATTTTGTGAAGAAACTTATGCAGGCACAGGGAAAATATATAAACTTCACACAGACAGTCACCTTAGGCTGGAATCAAACCCGGGTCCCTGGCGCTGTGAGTGCTAACCACAGAGACACCATGCCTTCCGAAAATATTTTAAACATGTGGAGATATTTTATGAAATGTAGCCATTTTTGTAATAAGGAAGATGCGATAATAAGGTGTGGCTCTCCTGGTGAGAAACTCTAATGCTGACCTAATGCTATAAATTTGTAATAAATGAGAAGTTATTTGTTGCATCATCTGACCACATATCTGCTGACCTTATCCATGTAGTTCTAATCATCAGAATACTCAGGATTAGTGATGGCTACTGAAAGCAATGACATAATGGCCAGATAATAATTCTATCTCAATCACCAGCCAAATGGTGGAGGAGTCATTGACAGTGTGATTAAGCAGCACTTGCACAGCACTAACTTGCTCACTGACACCCAGTTTGGGTTCTGCCAGGGCCACCCAGCTCCTGATCCTATTACTGAACATAGACAAAAGATTCAAGTTCCACCAGTGAGGTGAGAATGACTACATTTGACATCAAGGTCATTATTGCCCAGGTATGGCATCAAGGAGCCCAACCAAAAAATCTCCAAAGTGTATCCCACCCAGACCCACACACCCCCACCCTACCTCCCTAACCCCTGCACTTACCATGACTAAGCATCCTGCACATTCCTGGACACAATAGAGCAATATAGAACAGAACAGAAATTTATTGTCACGTGTACTTTTACATGAAAAATAATGAAAAGTTTTATAAGTCACCCTATCATGGCACCTATATTAATGTCAAAAGTCATACATAATAATAAAAAAAAGTAAAATTAAGAAAAAGCTCATCACATTATGACAGCCAATCCACCTAACCTGCACATCGTTGGACTGTGGGAAAGAAGCAGAGGACCCGGAGGCAGCCCACACAGATGAGAACGTGCAACCTCCAGACAGACTATCACCCAAAGCTGGAATTGAACCCAGGTCCCTGGTACTGTGAAAAGCAGTGCTAACCACTGAGCCACCATAGCACCCCTAGACTGCTTTTTGATCTATTTGGAGCTCTTATTGTTTTACACAACTTGACTCGGCACTTTCCCCTCCCCCACCCAGCTTCCTTATAATGCAATGAGGAATGTTTAAGCATTACTCAAAAAACATCAGAATATATTAACTGCCAACATACTGCAATTTACAAAATTGATGCTGAGCCATCACTAATCCTGAGTATTCTGATGATTAGAGTTACATGGATAAGGTCAGCAGATATGTGGTCAGACGGCGCAACAAATAACTTCTCATTTATTACAAATTCATAGTGTATTTAGGTCAGAATTAAAGTTTCTCACCAGGAGGTCCACATCTTATTAGAAAGTAGATTTCAACGCTGCAGCCCGTCTCTCGCTGGCAGATTAAAGAGTCCCCAGCACTGGCAACAACATCATTACCACCCCTTCAATGTTTTGCCTCCTGATCTGTTTTCATCCGCACTATTCCACCTCACTCCCAAACAAAATCTCATTTGGGTCAAAATCATCTTGTGAGATATCAATCACACATTCATTTCCTCTGCCCTTTATTGCAAAAAAGTGGCATTAACCATGTTCCAAATGAATCCTTTAAAATGTGTGACAAAGACATCTCATGTATATGGGTTGTTTGTATCACCCAGGCTAATATTAATCTGCAGTACTCCACAGTAACAACAACAATTTGCATTTATACTGCACCTTTACAGTAAAACATCTCAAAATACCTCCTTGCAACAATATCAACGGTAAATTGACACCAAGCCATTCAAGCAATGCCAATGTGGTAACCTTTAATTAGTGTTGTACAGGAGCTGAACAGGAGGTCATGTTGTGAAACTTGAAAGTATTCAGAAAAGATTTACAAGGATGTTGCCAGGGTCAAGGATTTGAGCTATAGGGAGAGGCTGAATAGGCTTTAGCTGTTTTCCCTGGAGCATCGGAGGCTGAGGGGTGACCTTATAGAGGTTTATAAAATCATAAGAGTGTATAGATGAGGTCTTTTCCCTGCGTTGGGGGAGTCCAGAACTAGAGGACATAGGTTTACGGTGAGAGGAGAAAGATTTAAAAGGGACCTAAGATTAGATTTCCTACAGTGTGGGAACAGGCCCTTCAGCCCAACAAGTCCACACCGACCCTCCGAAGAGTAACCCACCCAGACCCATTTCCCTCTGACTAATGCACCTAACACTATGGGCAATTTCCCATGGCCAATTCACCTGACCTGCCCATCTTTAGACTGTAGGAGGAAACCAGAGCAGCCAGAGGACTCACGCAGACACAGGAAGAATGTGCAAACTCCACATAGACAGTCACCCAAAGTTGGGATTAAACCTGGGACCATGGTTCTGTGAGGCAGCAGTGCTAACCACTGAGCAACTGTGCCACCCTGCTCATGCAGAGGGTGATGCATATATGGAATGAGCTGCCAGAGGAAGTGGTGGAGCCTGTTACAATTCTAACATTTAAAAGGCGTCTGAATGAGTATATGTATAGGAAGGGTTTGGAGGGATGTGGGCCGAGTGCTGGCAAATGAAACTAGATTAATTTCATCTATCTGGTCAGCATGGATGAGTTGGAAGGAAGGATCTGTTTTTGTGCTGCACATCTCAATGCGCTATGTGGGGCACCGATTCACGATGCTAACTCAGAGCCAGAAGCTCCTGTTTGAATCCAGCTCTAGGACCTCATGGCCAAAGAGGGTGCATTCATAATACAGCCAATTCCAACCTGCAAATCCTCCCAATATCCCCACAGCATCATCGACTATAGTAACTCACCAAGTCTGGTTCAACAGCACTTTCCAAAGCAGGGTGCACTCCCATCAAGAAGGGCAAGTGCAACAAATATGGGGGAGCACCACCATCAGCAAGGTCCCCTCTAAGCCACCCCCTCCCCTCACTTGGAAATATACTAATGTTCATTCAGTGTTGCTGAGTCGCACCCCCCGAACTCTCTCCCTGACAGCACTGTGGTGTACTGACTTTACACAGGTGGCAGAAGTTCAAGAAAGAGGCGAGTGAACCACCTTCTAAAGGGCAATCAGTGATTGGCAATAAGTGCCCACATCCTGTGAATGAAGAAAAATAAGATACGGCAGATGGTAAGCGTGGGTGCGTCTCCTGGTCAGCCATGTTTATTGTGTAGTGGCACCTCTCAAACTATTGTCTCTGGCTTTAGGCGAGTGATGTGTTGCAGGGAAATCGAGAAGATAGGAGTGTGGCTCAAATATCATTACACACAGGAAGCTTCCTGGTCTGAAGGAAGGCTGATAGTGGAGACATTTAGAGAGAGTTCTAAAACAGAAGGCCCAGGCGGCTGTCAATGATGGTGTTTAAAATCACAAGAGGCCAGAAGTGGAGAAATGCTGAGATCTTTGAGGATTGTAGGATCAGGGGAGGGGTACAGGGAAAGGGAAGAGAGACCTTAGACAGGTACAAGGAAAAGGGTAATGGCTTCTTTCCGCACTGCAGGGCTTCTATGATTCAATGATAAGAATTTTAGGAATCTCTGTTTGAGATTTCTAACCCTAATCCTAACCTATGAGTTAATGGTCAGTGAAGACAGGGTTATGGGTGAATGGGTTTTGATACAAGTTACAATACAGGAAGCAGTGGGTTCTGTGATGGTCTCAGTTTAATTGAGGCTAGAAGATAGGAAGTCAGCCAGGAGTCCACTGGTGTCAGAGTTAACAAAGGTGTTTCTATAGTGAATGGTGCATTTGTGCCACATCAGTCTGTGCAACCATTGAGTGAACCAATTGTCAATTTGCTTCTTGAGCCAGATGAAGAATCCAGAGAACACATGCGCAGTGTAGGGGGATGGTGGGAGATGCAAAGTTTCAATGACAGCGAAATTGTGCTGGTTTTCCCAATGTCCCAAAGTAAGGTTGGTGGAGAATTGGCAGAACTTCCAGAGAAAGCACTTATTTGGCGTTTCCATCGATGGGATCCCTGGAAAGATAGCTGGGCCTTAGATAGCTTGCATTCCCTTTACAGTCGTCACTACAACGACTTTGAAAATAACATAGGAGCTCTCATAAACTGAGTGCTTTAAGGCCAATGAAGTGCTTTCAAACTTTGTCTCTTCATTTTGAAAGGATCCTTTCTTTGCTAAAATGTGCACAAGGGGGTACAGATAGAATTAAGCAAAGCAGATGGTAGAAGGTCAGTATGCAGTAAGAATGCCAATACAGCACAATTGTGTCAAATAATCTCTATTTGTTGGTACGTTCTGTCCACATCAATGTAGATGCTGCAGTAATATAGGAAACATAGCAGCCAATTTTGACATAGCAAACTCCCACGACTGTAGTAAGATGTTAGGTGAGGGATAAAAATTTGCCAGGAATAGTCTCATGTTCTTCTTTGAATAATACTGAGAGATCGGTGACATCCAACAGCTCCACTTTAGAAGTGAGAGACCACCAACTTTACCTAATGATGGCCATGATGTGAAGGTGTTGATATTGGACTCGGGTGGACAACGTCAGAAGTAACACAATACTAAGTTATAGTCCATCATAAGCTTTCGGAGAACTGCTCTTTGTCTGGTGATGTCACTTCAGATTGGTGCAGCAAGCAAGCATCAGATCTAACATTGAATGGGACACCAGCTAGGAGGTCAGCATAAGGTTGCTCTGACGTGTTCCATCTGAGCACCAAAGGAAGCTTTCTAAATATAGGCGGGCAAGATTGACAAGAATAGACCTTTTACACAGTAGATGGGAGGGTGATGAGGCATGCTTGAGTTTAATTTTGGACGCTATTGCAGGAAATGAAAACAGGAGAGATCAAAGATCATTATGAATGGTGAAGCAGACCGAGGGGCTGAATCATCTCTTCTCAACCCACTTGGTTAGAAACCAGACTGGGGGGTAAAACAACCTCATATCCAACTGGGTCTAAATTGTGGGCAGGCAGTTGTGGTCCTACAGTGGACTCACAATCCCAGAGGCACAGGCTAAATGTCTGAGAACATGGGTTCAAATCCTGCCATGGCAGCCTGTGTAATTTAGATTCAATTAATTTGTTTTTAAAAATCTGGAATTGAAAGCTAATCTCAGCATTGCCACCATGAAGCTATCACTGATTAGCGAGTTTTGAGAAGTGTTGTAGCTCAGGTTGAGGTTCTGGAAGTAGGTTTGCTCGCTGAGCTGGAAGGTTTGTTTTCAGACGTTTCATCATCGTACTAGGTAAACTCTTCAGTGAGCCTCCGAATGAAGCACTGCTGGTGTAACCTGCTTTTTATTTATATATTTGAGATTCCTTAGTCTGGTGATGTCATTTCCTGTGGTGACATCATTTTCTATGGTGATATCATTTCCTGTTTTCTTTTCAAGGAGTGGTAAATGGGATCCAAGTCAATGTGTTTGTTGAAAGAGTTCCAGTTGGAATGCCATGCCCTTAGGAGTTCTTGTGCATGTCACTGTTTGTCTTGTCCTGTGATGGATGTGTTGTCCTTTCACACCATATGATCCATTCTGCTTGTCACAGAAACCCATCTGGTTCACTAATGTCCTTTAGGGAAGAAACTCTTTTGTCTTTATCCTGTTGGTTACAAAATCATACTTTATTCATAAAATTTATATGTGTACATTCCAGAACATTCCAAAAGGTACAAGGGAATTCAATACAGCATGTTCTACTCTTACATGTCTGAATACAAGTGTAACACTTTTAATATTTACAATATACAATCTATGTCAAGCATTTGGCCTGAGGGCTAAGCATTTCAAATTAAAATTACAGGGAATGCATGAGAAACACACATTTCTCCCTGCACCACGTTCCACTCTGAGGTGCCTCAATACAATTTCAATACTCTTGTTGTTCACAATGTATGGTAGCCCCCCTGTATCTGCAAATTTAGTTTCCTGGTTTCAGTTATCCGTGGTTAACTGTGGCCCGAAAATATTTCATGGAATATTCCAGAAATAATTCCGGGGGCCACCGGGAGGTAGGTTTCCAATTTAACTGATAGGTTTGTTACTGTCCATAGTTTTGGGCATCCACGGTAGGTCTTGGAACGTATCACCCTGCGGGGGGGGGGAGAGGAGGGGAACACCTGTACATTGTTTTTAAATTCATGGTCTAAGGAGGTTCCCCAATTTCTAGTCTCTCAGTGTACTATTGCCAAAAGGTCTTAGGCAGCGACATTTCCCTGTCCCTCTGAGGTGGCTGTGCCTAGCTTGAGAGCATCACTCAGCACATAGCTTGGAATTTTTGCTTACTTATTGAAGGGATGAGGGCATCACTGATGCGAGTGGCATTTATTGGCCACCTCTAATTGCCCAGATCACGGTAAAGTGTCAACCACATTGCTGTGGACCTGGAGTCACAGGTAGGCCAGACTAGGTAAGGGTGGCAGTTTCCTTCCCTCAAGGGCATTAGTGAACCAATGGGTTTTTCCAGCAATAGTTTCATGGTCATCATTAGACTCTTAATTCCAGACTTTTTATAAAAATTAAATTCAAATTCCACGAATTGCTGGGCCATCAGGATTAATAGTAAGAATACCATTAGGCCATCACATCCCCCAGTCAACCTGCACCATTCAGTTGAGGTCAACTCTTCACACTGGTAGACCAGCAAGGTCTTCAAGGAGACCAAATATTATCTTCCACTGAGTTGATGGTGCCCGCAGCACAGCTGATATTAGTCTGGGTCTGAGTTCCTGGAATTGGGTCTCCAGTAATGTGTTTGACTGAACCACTGTGTGAAAGAGGTAAAAACAATGACTGCAGATGCTGGAAACCAGATTCTGGATTAGTGGTGCTGGAAGAGCACAGCAGTTCAGGCAGCATCCAAGGGGCTTCGAAATTGACGTTTCGGGCAAAAGCCCTTCATCAGGAATAAAGGACCCAGCAACCCATTCAGTTGTACCAAAATGCTTGCATTGTGGCCTTACCGACACCACAATGACCACAGTGCCTCAAGAAGGTGACTTACCAATACCTTCTCGAGGGTGATTCAGGGTTAGCAATAAATATTCATCTTGTCATGTCCCATGAGAGAATACATTTTAAAAATTTAATCCACACCATCAACCCACATTGGGTTTCTCCTGTTATGTATCGCATAATCATTGAACTTAACCCTTCCAAGGCTGTGGTAGCATTTTTATATGAAAAAGGAGTGAATTAAATTGAAGAATAGTTCTGTTAGAAGAATATTTGTGGTACTAGTTTCAGATGCTTATCTTGCGAAAATGTCAGATCCTGTTAATTCCCAGTGATAAATGGTAACACTGGAGCCTCACATTCACACACATGCATGCCTTTATTTCTGGAGATCCACAGTACAAACACACGCCTCCAAACTCAACAACAGCCATCCACTCTTACATAGCAACACAGGTGAACCCACAATTACAATCCACTACCTGAATGCAATTAAACACCTGATTAATATAGAGTGAATCAAGACAATCTGAAAGAAACTGTAAAGATAATTCTATACTGAAAGAGTTAACCAGGGCATAGCAGGCCCAGGTTACCATAGGAACGCACAGCTGCTTCATTTCACACATTACCTTGCCCCGGAATTAAGCTGTCAAAAATATCAGCATTTTCAACAGTTCATGCTCTTTGAGGTCTGCGATCTTTCGCAATTTGCACATCTTTGGCATTAGACAGCAGCACTACCTGAATTCTGAAAAAAATGAAATGTGCTGCCTGAAAGATCCTTGGAAGCAAATTGAACATTAACTTTTGACTTTTAAGAGTCTGACATTTGCTGTAAGATAATACATCAAATGGAGACCCCTACTGACCTTCTCAGGTGGACATGAAAGATCCCATAGTAATATTTCGAAGAAGAGCAGACGAGTTGTATGGTGTGTCTAGGCTGAAACTGTTTCCCCCCCACCAACCTCACTCAAACAGATTATCTGGCCATTGTTGTTCATGGGATCTTGCTGTACATAAATTAGACACCAGGTTTCCTGTGCTATAACAAATGACTTCACTTCAAAAGTACTTAATTGATTGAAAATCACTAGGGTGTGTACTGGGATTGTGAACGGTGCTACTTAAATACACAAGAAGGAAACATTTGAAGGATGGGCTGGCGAGGGTGAGTGTGTGGTGAGAAGGGGGTTAGAAAAGCAAAGTGTCTGGACTTAATGGGATTGGCTCATGAAAGAGCCAGCAGATTGGGGATTTTTTTTTTGCACTGTGTGGTTCACTCTTACTAAATAATGCCTACTAGGTGGTGGCCACTTTATCACCAGCTGGGGCCAATAACATTCATTTCTTGTAAATAGGTAACGTAATGAGCATAGCTACAGCTAGCAAGATCCAATAAAGAGTTGCCTCACCACTGCAGTATTGACTGGATGCATTCCCACAGATTCCCTCATGCCTGCTCATGCCTCCCCAGTCAAACATGCGTTTTGTCCCACCTCTGATAACTGTGTATCTTTATAAATGAATGTATTCAAAAGAACATAACATTTTTAGCACATCTTTACATTGTCCACTGACTTGCTGAAGATAAAGTTACAATTTCTGAAGTCTTGGAGGCAATCATAGAACATAGAACATAGAACAGTACAGCACATAACAGGCTCTTCTGCCCATGATGTTGCACCGACCACTGATCCTCATGTATGCACCCTCAAATTTCTGTGACCATATGCATGTTCAGTAGTCTCTTAAATGTCCCCAATGACCTTGCTGCCACAACTGCTGCTGGCAACGCATTCCATGCTCTCACAACTTTCTGTGTAAAGAACCCACCTCTGACATCTCCTCTATACTTTCCTCCAACCAGCTTAAAACTATGACCCCTCGTGTTAGTCATTTCTGCCCTGGGAAATAGTCTCTGGCTATGACTCTATCTATGCCTCTCATTATCTTGTGTACCTCAATTAGGCCCCCTCTCCTCCTCCTTTTCACCAATGAAAAAAGTCCGAGCTCAGTCAACCTCTCTTCGTAAGATAAGCCCTCCAGTCCAGGCAGCATCCTGGTAAACCTCCTCTGAACCCTATCCAAAGCATCCACATCTTTCCTATAATAGGGCGACCAGAAGTGGACGCAGTATTCCAAGTGCGGTCTAACCAAAGTTTAATAGAGCTGCAACAAGATCTCACGACTCTTAAACTCAATCCCCCTGTCAATGAAAGCCAAAACATCATATGCTTTCTTAACAACCCTGTCCACTTGGGTGGCCATTTTAAGGGATCTATGTACCTGCACACCTAGATCCCTCTGTTCCTCCACACTGCCAAGAATCCTATCCTTAATCCTGTACTCAGCTTTCAAATTCGACCTTCCAAAATACATCACCTCGAATTTATCCAGGTTGAACTCCATCTCCCACCTCTCAGCCCATCTCTGCATCCTGTCAATGTCCCGCTGCAGCCTACAACAGCCCTCTATACTGTCAACGACATCTCCAACCTTTGTGTTGTCTGCAAACTTGCTGACCCATCCTTCAATCCCCCCATCCAAGTCATTAATAAAAATTACAAACAGTAGAGGCCCAAGGACAGAGCCCTGTGGAGCACCACTCACCATTGACTTCCAGGCAGAATATTTTCCTTCTACTACCACTCGCTGTCTTCTGTTGGCCAGCCAATTCTGTATCCAGACAGCTAAGTTCTCCTGCATCCCATTCCTCCTGACCTTCTGAATGATCCTACCATGGGGAACCTTATCAAATGCCTTGCCGAAGTCCATATACACCACATCCACAGCTCGACCCTCATCAAATTTTCTAGTCACATCCTCAAAGAACTCGATAAGGTTTGTGAGGCATGACCTGCCCCTCACAAAGCTGTGTTGACTGCATTTAATCAAGACATGCTCTTCCAGATGGTCATAAATCCTATCCCTCAGAATCCTTTCTAACACCTTGCAGACGACAGACGTGAGACTTACTGGCCTGTAATTGCCGAGGATTTCCCTATTTCCTTGGAAAGTGTAAGAGACAGGGACTCTAGTATGAGTACTTCATGAGTGATGTTTTAGGGTACTCTACCAGGGGTATGTTTTAGTTTCTAAACAAAAGCTGACAAATAAACATTAACCCATTAGAACACTTATCCTGAACTTATTCAAAGACTTCCTTTGGACTTTCTTTTAGCCAGCCACTTAAGAGGATCAATTGGGAGGCAATGGTCTAACGGTATTATCGCTGGACTGTTAATCCAGAGACCCAGGGAATGTGCTGAGGGCCAGGTTAGAATCTCACCATGTGATGTTGGAATTTGGATTCAAGCAAAATCTGGAATTAAGACTCTAGTGATGACTATGAATCTATTGTTGATTGTCAGAAAAACCCATCTGGTTCACTAATGCCCTTTAGGAATGGAAAATTCCATCCTTACCTGGTCTGGTCTACATGTGACTCCAGACCCACACAATGTGGTTGACTCTTAAGTGCCCTCTGGGGAATAAATACTGGCTTAGCCAGTGACACACTCATCCTATGAAAGAATAAAAAAAAGTGGCACCTCAGGCAGTGTAGCACTGCTTCAACGCTTCAGCACAAGAGTCAATATCGATTATTGGCAGCCATCTGGAGAGCTCTACTTAATGGCAAACATAAGATTTCATTTACATTCTTTAACCCAGTTTTCAGAGAATCAATGTAAGTAAAAAAGACTTGTATCTTATAAAAGTCCCATGATTCCATCTTGCTAAACATAATCTTTATTAATTTGTTCAAACGCAAGATAATGGGGCTTTAATGGGGCTCTTCAGTCTTCGTTTTAAGTTACCATTGTCCTCCGGGATTTGATAGCTTGGACTTATTCCGCTGTTCAGTTGAAAATTTAAACTTTTGGCCAATTCCATTTAGAAGGATAAGGGCAGCAGATATATGGGAACACCATCTCCTGGAAGTTCCCCTCCAAGCCACTCGCCCATCCTGACTTGGAAATAAATCCCTGTTCCTTCACTATCGCTGGATCAAAATCCTGAAGTCCTCTCCCTAACAGCATCATGGGTCAACCTGGAGCACGTGAACTGCAGCGGTTCAAGAAGGCTCACCCACACCTTCTCCAGGGAAACAAAGGATGGGCAATCATTTCTAGCCCAGTCAGCAATGCCCACGTTTCATGAGAGATTTAGCAAAGGTGGGCCCCACCAGCCAGTCTAATAACCAATATCCGAAGAAAGTCTAGTGTAATGTCGAAATAGAAAAGCTGCAGATAGGAGTCGGACACACAACTTATTACTTCATTATATTCTCTTGTACTCAGATTGCATTCTGATATTTACATACTGGCTCTTAGTGTGTAAAACTTTGGAGATGAATAGCACAATTAGCAGATCATTACGAGACTATGCTGCCAGGACTAGATTATATGATTCAGCTGATAGCTTTTATAAATTTAAATTTGCGACCATCTATTTTTAAGAGCTCTCTTAAAGTCTTTGACCAGCTGCTATCGATGTTCTGTGGGTGAACTGACCCAGGGGAATGATCGGAGCAGCAAAAACATTGAAACGTAGAGAACAGATGTAGGCCATTTGGCCCATCGAACCCACTCTGCTGAATGATGTATCTTTATTCCATCCAGACTCACTCTACTTCTAGATTTCCTGAGTCAATACTCTTTCTCACAGCAAAACTAATGTCATTTACAAGATACCACGCGAGAACTGTAAAAAAAACACTACATCGAACAAACCTGCAGGAAACTTGCCACTAGGATACATGAACACCAACTGGCCACCAAAAGACACGACACACTATCACTATCATACATACAGACAAAGAAGGACATCACTTTGACTGGGACAACACACACATCCGAAGACAGGTGAAACAAAGACACGCATAAGAATTCTTAGAGGTATGATATTCTAACCAGACCTCCATCAATAAACATATCGACTTAGATCCTATCTATCTTGCTTTGAAAAAAAGAACTGGAAATGACATCACCCACCTTAAGAAACCAAGACCCAGTAATAGAGAGGGGGAACATACCACCAGCACTTCACCAGAGATTCTCACTGATGATGTTACCTAGTCATGGTGACGAAACGTCTGAAAACAAACCTTCCAGCTCAGCGAGCTAACTTACATACTCTTTCTCATAATTGCACCTATTTCATCTTTCATTAACAATGCTGCCTGACCTCCTTTTCTTTTATTTTTGGCCACCACAGACTTGAATGAGACTGGGAAATGAGTCTTGTGCTATCAGAGGTGCCTATCCTTGTGGACGCAATGTTTACCTGAAGAACTGTCTACCCTCCTTGGTCATTGTAAAATGTCAAATGGTGCTATTTGAATAGGGAAAGTGAAGACTGCCGATGCTGGAGATCAGAGTCAAGAGTGTGGTGCTGAAAAAGCACAGCAGATCAGGCAGCATCCGAGGAGCAGGAGAGTCGATGTTTCGGACATAAGCCCTGATGAAGGACTGATGCCCAAAACATCGATTCTCCTGCTCCTCAGATGCTGCCTGACCTGCGTGCTTTTCCAGCACCACACTCTCTATTTGAATGGGGTCCAAGGGGAGTTCTCCCCTGACCCCTGGACAGCATTTATACCTCAATCAACACTACAATACTGGATTACTGGTTATTATCACATTTGATTGGGACAACACACACATCCTAGGACAGGCGAAACAAAGACACGCACAAGAATTCTTAGAGGCATGGCATTCTAACCAGAACTCCATCAATAAACACATCGATTTAGATCCTACCTAATTCCCTTGAAAAAAAGAACTGGAACTGACATCATCTACCTTAAGAAATAAAGACTCAGAAATAGAGAGGGGGGACATACTTGTAGGAACTTGCTGTGCTCCAACTGGTTGCCACCTCTCATTGTACAATGATAACTACTTCAAATGAAATGAATGTGGTGTTGGTCGGTGACAGATGCAGACTAGAAGGTGGTTGAGTGCAGTTGCAAAATGACATGCCTCATGTCTTACTGCTGGACCTCAATCCCCCGAGACTGTTATACTGTCATTTTGGGTCAGTGAGGTTTGTGGTGCAGTCAACTAGCCATATAAAAGGACTCCCTAATCATCAACCCAATGGTTGGGAACCATGTAACCATGTAATCTACTGTCATAAAAAAAATCTGGTTCACTACCATCCTTTAGGGAAGGAAATCAACCTGGTCTGGCCTACATGTGACTCCAGACCCACAGCAATGCGGTTAACACTTAGCTGCCCTCGGGTAATGAAAGATGGGTGGTAAATGCTCGGGTGTGGCTGCAGAGGGAACTGACAGGAAGGAAGCCCAGGGCCAGGTAAAGCAGGAGTTGGATCAGTAAGAGAGTGCACCATCAAAGGGTCAAACAGGTCAGAGAGCTAGCAAGCAGGGCCCCAGGCAACATCAAGCATTGGGACACAGTCAGACATACTGCAGAGAGGAAAGCTACCAATAAGTATCGGAGGGGCACTGTCAGAAAAGGCTGAGGAAGTCCTGCGATGGTCTCACTCACAAACGGCAGCTCCTAATGGGAGGCGATACAATGCGGGGAGCTTTGAACATCACTGCAGCTTTGAGCTTCTCTGCCAGTGAGGAACTCCATGGCTCCACTGTATGGAATATTACAAGCAGCCACTTATAGAGGCATCAGGGAGGTCACCAGCCTCCTATCTGGGAGAGGAACAGGATGATAAGGATTCACCCAGGTTATGAGAGCCAGGCAGCCAGAACTGGGCGATTCACCGCCGTCACTGGATTTCCACCGATTCAAGATAACAGACTTGCTCCTGGAATGAGGCAGCAGAGTTCACAAGCAGCAAAAGGTTTCACTCTCTGAATGAGCAGGTGCTCTGTGATCACCACAAGCAAAGCCTTCAGAGGAATGTTTGACAGGATAGTGAATGTACAATGGCCATGTTTACAGATGACACAAAGCTACTGGGAACGCAAGTGAGAGGATGGCACACAGAATCAGTGTAGAGATTGTAACAAGGTCAGCCAGGTGGACCTCATAGAATATGAGCTCCCTGACTGGGGCTGTTAATCTGATCCAATCATGGAGCCCTGGCTGCCTGATATAAACAGGAATATCAGGGGTTCTGTTCACTCTGCGAGCTGGCTCTGAGGGAGCTGGGTCAGTGTCAAGGACTGTCCACACGTAAATAAAAGTTGACTTGGTGTCAGGATGCTGGCCTCTGGGGAGTTCATTCAGTCAGCAAAAGAATATTGACAGGTTAAGAAACTGAGGAAAAGATTTGACGGATAGTGAATAATGTGAGTAAATGTGAGATTGTGCACTTTAGTAGGAAGAACAGAATATCAGAATAGTATTTAATTGGAGAAAGGCTGCAGAAAGTTACAGAACAGAGGGGTTTGAGAGTCCTTGCTCATGAATTTAAAAAAATACAAGTATTCAAGTGAATAATAGGCAATGGAATTTTACTTTTATTTCAAAGGGAATGAAGTATAAAGGTAAGGAGGTTTTACTGAAACATTGACAGGCACTAGCCAGACCACAGTGGGAATACTGTGAACAGTTTTGCTTCCATTATGGATGAAAGGATACCCTGGCATTGGGGACAGCTGAGAGGTCACTTGGCCGAGTGGGTTTAGAAAAATGAGAGGTGACCTTATTGAAACATACAAGATTCTGAGAGGACTTGACAGGGTTGACGCTGAAAGCTTGTTCCCCTAGTGGGAGAGTCCAGGACCAGAGAGTCTAATCTCAGAGTAAGGGGTTGTACATTTAAGACAGAGCTGAGGAGGAATTTCTTCTCTGAGAGGATGGCTTTTCTGTGGAGTTCTTTACTGCAGTGGGCTCTACAGGCTGGGTCATTAAGCATATTTAAAGTTGATTTGGTAGATTTTTATTCAGCCAGGGAATTAAGGGTATAGGGAAAAGCCAGAGAGGTGGAGTTGAGGAATATCAGATCAGCCATGTTCTCAGTAAATGGCAGAGCAGAACTCAATGGGCTGAATGGCCATTGTTCCTGCTCCAATGTCTTACATGTGCGAACTATGCAGAGATCTCTCACTATTCACAGATCCTCTCTAACCCGTGGGCACCACAACAGTTTGTAACCCCTAACCAACGATAGGGTTGGTTCCTTGGTGCTAGTGCGTATCCACAGAACATCTAGGTCAAGACATCTGTATGAAACCTTCAAAGTACAGCTGAAGAAGTGCCCAGTCCTCCAAAAGGGATCCAAATACAGCAGGCTATTCCTAACGATGAGGGTCTGCTGGTGTAGAGTGAGAGAGTCCAGAATCAATATGCAATGCAACACCTCGCACAACCTCCCTCAGCGGAAGGGGGAGGAATTTGCAGAGGGAGAGAGGGAGGGACAAGCTATCTCCTTGGATGCAGACAAAGAGGAAGATGCTGCTTCTCATAAGGGAGTGGACAGGCAGATGCAGAGGCAGATGCAGAGACAATGCAGCAACACTGGAGACAGGCCATGGCAGCACCAGATCCCAGCATGACTCAGGCACTACAACACCTGTAGAAGTGGTAATCCTGGCAAAATTGCAATGTCTGTGGCAAGGGGACCACAGCGAAGGAGCTTCTCAACAAAGTTTCATCAATACTCAAGAAAGCATCAGAAGTCAAGCCACACTCTGATCCCTCCACCTTACGCTGCTCGGTCCCTACTGAAAACTAATAATGCTGGAGATGACAGAGGGTCAGGCAGCAGCCACAATAAAGTGCTTCTACCTTGTTCTGTCCCTACCTGCATTTCGGATTTGAGACGACAGAGTTCCAGGAAATCTGACTTATCTTTTAGTTTTAAAAACAAATCCCATACAAAAGTAAGCCTTCAACACAGTCTGTCAGTTGGCATTGGTAATTAGCTGAGAGAAGATGGACTGGCCTTGGGAAAGAACAAATGGAAGTGAGAAACCAAAACTGAGCAATATTCGAACTAATCCCAGGATATTGGGGGTCTTTAAGATGTGGTCCCATTTCATTTGATTTGTGAGGATGGAAAATAACCCTTGACACTATAAACTCGATTTCAAATCAACTGTAGCTTATGATGTTCATTAAATTATTAACTTGGGGAAACAAGCGTGTATAATTGTGTTTACATAAGACTGAAAAAGGAATGTTCTTCAAATTGCTTTGGACTGAACGCTATATTATGTTGGGAATCATTTTCTGAAGCAGCTTGTTTTATAGGTAGTTTCCACCCAGTGCATTACCCAAAAGGCTTTGGTTCTGAAAAGCCCACTCCCAGCCTGATAAAGCCTCAATTTTAAAATTCACAATCTTATTTTCCAATCCCACTTTGACCTTGATACCTCCACCCACCCCCTACCCTTTCTCTGTAGCATGGTCCAGATATATGAACTTCTCCTGGGGTCATCCAGTTTTAACCTCTTCCTTGTCCAGCCATTCCGTCATTCCAAATTCGATGGTCGTGTTCGGTCCGAGGCCCCAAACTCTTGAATTTCAACCAGGAACATTTCAGCCTCTCGGTTATCCCCCTCAAGACAGAAATTAGAAGCTACCAAACCTTAGTCTTGAACAGTGCTGGCTATCAATCCCTTTAGCTATTCACCACTAGATCACGTTA
This sequence comes from Chiloscyllium plagiosum, assembly GCF_037043375.1. Classification (NCBI taxonomy): domain Eukaryota; kingdom Metazoa; phylum Chordata; class Chondrichthyes; order Orectolobiformes; family Hemiscylliidae; genus Chiloscyllium; species Chiloscyllium plagiosum. The sequence continues at coordinate 12,163,101 of NW_028270153.1, forward strand.
GTCACTATAATAGGGTCCTGCTCTCATCTGTGAAAACCGCACACTTTTCCAGAATAGTTCTGCAATATAAACTCCGGATACATTTTCTGTACTCTTCAAACCTGCTCCCCTGCCCCTACACCTCAGAAAGAAGTGGAGGATTTCCATGACCACAAACATCTCAAATAATAAAATACTTAGTTACTGTTGTCCAATTTGTACAGAGCAGGATCATACAAACTGCCACATGATAATAACTAGGTCATCAGTGATGTTTGGGTTAAACATTGGCCGGGTTCCCTGACCTTCTTCAAAAAAGCACTTTGGTATCTGTTACGTCCCATTTTTCTGGTTTCTAACATCTGCAATATTTTTGCATTGTACATTTAACTTGCATTTTGAGGGAACAAGTAACATCCCATTCAAAGAGCTAATACCTTATCCCCTCAGTACTGAGCTGTGAAAGCAGCTTGATAGTTATTCCTCGGTCCTGGAGTGACAGCAAACTGGACCCTTGTGACATGGAGGCAATTTTATTATCAACTGAGCCAGACCTCCCACATATCAACAAAGCATCCAAGAGGGAAGAGCTGATAGATTTCCAGGCGGTCAAGTTTGAGATGATCTGATCAATTGCCCCCGTCACCTTCCCTTGTCCAAACAAGGGCCAAGCTTCGTGCCATGCTCTTGGCCACACTAGCTCTGGATTCATGTCTTTATCTAGTTTGTCTCCTATTCCTCTTGTACCCTTTCTGACATCACCTTGTCCTTGTCACCACTTCCTCTCTCAATCCAATTCCCAATAAAGCAAGGAGTGGTGCAGTAGTTAGCATTGCTGCCTCATAGTGCCAGGCACTCCGGTTCAATCCCATCCTCGGGCGACTGTCTGTGTGGAGTTTGCATGTTCTCCCCGTATCTGTGTGGGTTTCCTCTGGGTGCTCTAGTTTCATCCCACAGTCTCAAGATGTGCAGGTTAAGTGGATCGGCTGTGCTAAATTGCCCATAGTGTCCAGGGGTATGCACGTTAGGTGGATTAGCCACAGGAAATGCAGGGTTACAGGAATAGGGTACTGGGTTGGTTCTGGGCGTGATACTCCTTGGAGAGTCAGTATTGTCTTAATGGGCTGATTGTCCTGCTCTCATACTGTAGGGATTCTATGAATGACAAGAGAACTGCCCATCCTGACTCCCATGAAAGTTGACAGTTCTCTTTCCTCAGGCCCCTCTCTCTTCTTCAAATCTATTGTGACCACATCTGTCCTGAAAAATATTCCTAACTTTGGAACCCCTCACCCTTGAGAGCTAGCACACCATCTCCAACACCCCTTTCCTCCTCAAATTTACTGCCTCCTCCTAAATCCTTACCCACCTTTGCTGGATCTTTGAACTTCTCCCATCAGGTTTCCATCTCAGCCTTTGCCCTGATTGTAGACTTATCGGTCACAGATGCCAATTTATGTGACCATGATATAGCTAAGCTCTTCCTCCATAACGGCCTGACCACAGCCTTTGTCTACCATCCTCTCCCCATTATTGTCCAGCTGCATGAGACTGTGGAAGAGTCCCAATTCAATACAATTTAGAAGAGGCCATTCAGCCCATCGAGTCAACACCAACCCTCTGGAAATCATCTCACCCAGATCCACCCCCCTAACCTTTCCTGCATTTCCCATGGCTCACCCACCCATCCTGCGCATCCCTGGACACTATGGGCAATTGAACATGGCCACTCCACCTAATCTGCACATTTTTGGACTGTGGGAGGGAACCAGAGCACCCGGAGGGGATCCACAAGAGTGAGGAAAAGCTTTTTGCACAGCAAGTGGTTCGGATCTGGAATGGGCTGTCCTGAGACGGTGATGGAGGCAGATTCAGTCGTGGTTTTCAAAAGGAAACTTAAAGTTCAAAACAGAAAAATAAATGGCTTGGGTGGGGCAAAGGGGGACCAGCAGAGTTGGTATTGAAGAAAGCTGGCGTGGACCCGATGGGCTGAATGGCTTCTTTCTATGACTTTAATATGCAATAACAGCTAACTGTAGTCGAGATCCTGTAATTAGTGCATTCAATGGTTGGCATGAGAAGTAAACTGTTACAGCTTCTTCTCCCAGTTAGGGAGCACTGTGTGATATGAAGAAGATGGATTTATTTTTGACATTAATTTGTCTATCTACCCTGTGCAAAGTTCACATCTCTCTTGATTAACTTTCAAGAAGTGGAGGCCCTCGTAGAATTTTATAGAATGCCTACAGTGTGGAAGCAGTCCATTCAGCCCATCGAGTCCACACCGACTGTCTGAAGAGCATCTGTACCAGATTCATCCCCCATTCTCTCCCTATAACCCTGCATTTCTCAGGCTAATCTAGCTAACCTGCACAACCCTGGACACAATTGGCAATTTAGCATGGCCAATCCACCTAACCTGCACATCTTTGGACTGTGGGAGGAAACCAGAGCACCCAGAGGAAACCCACGCAGACACGGGGAGAATGTGCAAACTCCACACAGACAGTTGGCTGAGGGTGGAATCGCACTGAGGTCCCTGGCACTGTGAGGCAGCAGTGTTAACCATTGGGCCATCAGGTGACTGCTCTCATCAGTTCCATTCTTATCTCTCTCATCTTAACCAGAGAATCACTTACAATGTGTTCTCTTCTTGATTGTGCCGTCACCTCTGGGATCCTCCACAGGTTTATCCATGAGCCCCTCCTATTTCTCATCTGCATGTTGCCCCTTGGTAAACTCATCTGAAAACGCACAGTCGGTTACAGTAAAGTACACTGACCACTGACGTTCCCTCTAAGCCACTGTGAAATTCTGTGCGTGCCAGTTGGTATGCCAGTGTCATTCCTCGCATATGGACCTCAGAGGTCTACATGACAGCAAAAGTATTTCAGGGGAATATTGCTGACAATGGCAATCTTTACCTCACCACCACCTTCCTCAACGTGTCCAGTGTCTCCACATTGTCTGGCTACTTGTCTGACATCCAGAAGTAGATGGGCAGAACTATCTTCTGTTGGAATGTAAGACCATTAGGTGGAGGAACAAAAGAAGGCCATTCAGCCCATTGAGTCTGCTCCACCATTCATTGAGATCATGGCTTACCTGACATTCCTCAACTCTACTTTCCTGCCTTTTCCCTTTAACTCTACATTATCATACTGATTAAAAATCTGTCTGGTTCGGTTTTGACTCCATTTAACGACCCAGCCTTGACAGGAATTCCACAGATTCGCACCCACCCCGAAAGAAGAAATTCCTCCTCCTCACTGTGTTAAATGTGTGACCCCTTACTCTGAGGTGATGCCCTCTAGTTCCCACAAAGAGGAACAATCTCTCCATGGCCATTCTGTCAAGTCCTCTAAGAAGCTTGTATGTTTCAATAAGATTGCCTGTTATTTTTCTAAATCCGCTAATCTGCTCAACCTCTCTTCATATGATAGTCCCTCCATACCCGGGATCAGCCTCATGAGCTGTCTTCAATTCCAGTATATTTTTATTTCTTTATTCACACACAGGATGAGGGCGTCACTGGCTGGGTAGCATTTATTGCCCATCCCTACTTGCCTAGAGAGCAATTAAAAGTCAACCACATTGCTGTGGTTAGGGAGTCACATGTAGGCCAGAACAGGTAATGATGGCAGTTTCCTCCCCTAAAGGATACTGATGAACTGGGTTTTTCCAGCAATTGGAAATGGATTCATGGTCATCATTCGATTCTTAATTCCTGATATTTATTAGATTCAAATTCCATCACCTGCCACAGCAGGATTCAAACTTGAGTTCCCAGAACGTTATCCGGGTCTCTGGATTAACAGTCCAGCAATAACAGCACTAGGCCATTGCTTCTTGCTTAGATAAGGGGTCCAAAAGAATTCACTGCATTCCAGTTCTGGTCTGGCTAGTAACTTCAATAATTTTAGCAAAACCTCCCTATGTTTGTACTGCATTCCTAATAAAATAAAGACCAACGCTCATTTGCCTTCCCTATTACCCATTGAACTCGGATGCTAGTGTTTTGTGATCCATGGATGAGGATCCCCAAATGCCTCTTGAGAAGATTCAAGCCATTGTTTTTGATCACCAGTACAAGCCCATTTCCTCACTATTGATTTTGTCTCTCTCCCTAGTAACTGTTACCCAACCCCCAAATGAGACCATATTTCTGCTAACATTGCCTCTTGCCAAAATTGTGAGTGCATTCCACAATGACCTTTTACAATATTGCTTATCCCTAATTCTCATCACACAATGTTCCATTTCCAAGAGCCCTGTCTTTATCCCAGCCCATCATAAGATATTCCTTTGCAATAATCCCTTCACAAATCCCAAACAAATCTCAGCCTTAATACAAGGCCTCTGCATAGCAACCGTGCTCATCCCTAGCTCATCGTACAAGTGCTCTGCATAGCAACCTAGTGTTCATCCAAACCCCATGCATCGTATTGTTTAGCAACCCAGTGTTCATCCTGACCCATCAGACAATACCTTTGCAACCACATGCCCAGGCTATCCCATCTAACAGGGCTCTGCATAGCAACCATGCTCATCCCAACCCATCGAAGAAGCACTCTCCATAGCAACCCAGTACCCATCCTAGCTTCCCGGTTTCATTAGCTGCAATTTGAGTTCTTCACGTGAAATGTATAAGGCTGTGGAAATGCATTTCTTATGTTAAAATATGCCATGTTTTATATACAACACATCCACTTAATTAACAAAATGGCCAAAAAATAACCTGCTCGGAGCTGGGAAACTGAGGTGAACCTATTATTCTTCAATTTAGCAACCTGCGTTTTTTTTAATCACAGATGTGGTGCACCATCCCTTATCAGATTGTCTCTACTTTTCTCCTGTGAGGAAGGGGGGAGGTAGCGAGCACGTGATTGCAATCCGCTCAAACACCAGGGAATTGGATCTGAGACAGGAGCAGAATCAAAGATTATGGGATGCCACAATCAGAAACGAAATGTCTGTGAGAGAGGGAGCAACCAGATCATTTCTAATTCTTCAATCTCTGAAGAAGAAACATGAGTCTGCTCTGTGAAATGTCTATACCTACAGCCATACATTATTTTAAGGATGTATCGGTCTATTGAAGTGAATTGTCTACCTCTATTCATAAGGATGCATGACATCAATTTGCTTTGTTGGCTGTTATTATCAGCTGTGTTAACACACTCGGTGTGGGGATACCTGCATTAAAATATCAGGCAAAGGAACATGATGTGAAGGCTTCAAGCACTTTAACAACATATGGTCTTGGTTCCTTAGCCCTGCATTTCGATAAAGTTGCTTTCAAAATAAAATCACCACCATTTCTTGGGGGGAAAATAACCATGTACTTTGTAAAGGACATTCCAAACAAAAAAATCATCGATCACAGGTTACAAGATGAGGAGTGAGCCTGAGAGGAAACGATGGATCGTGCTGGAGATATGATGTGATAATTAATTAGTTAACATCACGTTGCTGAGGAACTGCAGCCATTGCTCACTGCCAGCAGTTCACGTCCTATGTGGCATTAGGAATTCAGATCACATCCTACTGTCTGAAAAGCCAGACAGGGGTGATGTTAGGAAGCAGCAGAATAGCAGTGATTGTCTGATCAACCTTACATAAGAGCTTGGATTGAATAATATGAAAAATTAAATATCTGTGAACCAATCAGTGCCCACAAAATGCCCAAGGACAGTTACCCTGTCTTCCCAGAATATCCACGGGGTCAGTAATCAGGGAAAGGAGAACAGAAGATTGTGAATCCGTACCCACTGGGTGTATATAAATTAACCCTTCCGGAACTGATATTCTGCTGTTTTCTTCGGTTTATTTCCAAGGGCAAGCACCAGAGAGTTCTGTATTAAAACCATGACCTGTGCACTCAAGGCTGATGCTCCAGTGCAGGACAGAGGGAGTGCTGCACTGTCAGAGGCGCCATATTCCAGATGACACTGCAAACCGAGGCCCCAGTGCCCTGGCCCGGTACATGGACAAGTCCAAAGGAAACACTTCAAAGCAGGGCAGGGGAGTTATCACTGGTATAAAGCCTGAAAGTGCTGGAGAAACTCGGCAGATCTAGCAGCATATGTGCAGAGAATGAGAGAGAGAGAGAAAACAGAAGAAGTAGGAGCAGGAGTGATCTGATCCAGCAATCAATAAAATCATGGCTGGTCTTTTCATGCAATCAGTTCCACTGACACTCCTGTCACTACAATCCCTAATTCCTTCACTGTTCAAAAATCTTTGCCTTAAAAACATTCAACGACGCAGAGTCAACGTTTTGAGTCTGGAATGGCAGATCGCTGAAGATGTGTCACACTGGACTCAAACTATTAACTCAGCTTTCTCTCTCCACAGATGCTGCCTGACCTGCTGGGTTTCTCCAGTGATTTTGATTTTTAATTGAGATTTCCAACATTTTGATTTTATTTGAGTTATGCCTGGGGCTCTTAGTCAATACTTAGTCCTCAATCCGGTCTGATTGAAGAAACAGATTCTGGCCATTATTACGTGCTGTTTGTGGAAAGAAAGGCCACTGTTTCTCACATTATAACAATGGCAAAAATACTTAACTGCCTGTAAAACACCATGAAAAGTCCAAAGCAGCAATATGAATGCGAGTTTTTAAAGGTCCCATTGAAAAGATTCAACTAGAAATACGGTATATCCCTATTCCTGATGAAGGGCTTTTGCCCGAAATGTCGATTTTCCTGCTCTTCGGATGCTGCCTGACCTGCTGTGCTTTTCAATCATCACTCTGATCTAGACATACAGTAGATCCCCCCCACCCCGTACTCAAGGGGAATACGTTCCAAGACCTACCGGGGAAACCCAAAACCACGGATAGTCGCGAAGCCATTCATTTCCATGGGAAACTTACCTTCCCGGCAGCCCTCGGTCCCTGGTTCTGGAACATTCCCTGTAATATGTTCGGGCTGCGGTAAACCGCAGGTAACTGAAACCACAGAAACCAGACCCACGAATATGTAGGTCAGCCTGTAGGTATATAACATAGGTACATAAAACTTTCCCTTAAGTTGAGGGGGAGTCCTAAATTAGAAGCCATGCATTTCAAATGTTGGCTGTGCAGCGTTGCATATCACTGAGGGAGTCCACATTGCTATGGCAACATACACTTTAACAAGAATCATAGAATCCCTACAGTGTGGAAACAAGCCCTTTGACCCAACTCATCCACACCAACCCTCCAAAGAGTTATCCACCCCCCTTCCCTACTGCTCTACATTTACCCCTGACTAATGCACTTAACCAACACATCCCGAAATACTATAGGCAATTTGGTATAACAAATCTACCTAACCTACACATCTTTGGACTGTGGGAGGAAACCCATGCAGACGTGGCGAGAATGTGCAAACTCCACGCAGTCAGTCACCTGAGACTGGAATCAAACCCAGGTCCCTGGTGCTGTGAAGCAGTAGTGCTAACCACTGAGCCACCATGAATACTGATGAGATATTGGAATAGAGTACCATATGGAGGATGCACATGTGGAGTACCATGGCCCATTTGGGCTGAATGGACTTTAACTAAATTGTGTGCTTTTTGAAAAAATCATTCACACGATGTGGTCATCTCTAGCTAGGCCAACATTTATTGTTCATCCCAAAGGGCAGCTAAGAGACAACCCCATTGCTGTGGGTCTCCAGTCACATGTAGGCCAAACTGGGTAAGGATGGCAGTTTCCTTCCCTAAAGGACATTAGTGAACTTAATGGGTTTTTTTTTCACAATTGGCAATGGATTCATGGTCACCTTTAGCCTCTTGATTCCAAATTTTTATTGAATTCACATTCCACCATCTGCTGTAGTGTGATTCGAACCCAGGTCCCAGGGCCCCTGGATTAACAGTCCAGCAATAATGCAACTGGGCCATCAACTTGCCTGTGAGTGCAATATGCCTTCAAGCCCCCAAACAATGCTCAGTTAGTTGGCAAACGAATGCCTGGTAGAATACTGCAATTGATTGCAATTTCCTGGGGGAGGGAGAGAAATCATCACCTAGTCTTTCCTTGTGTGGGGGATGGGTTGTTGTTAAGCTGCAGGAAGCACAAATGTGGTGAGTTTACAGATTGTTTTCCAGGTTGGTCCTTTATCTAAGGCCTTTTCTGCTAACTCCCCTGCAATTACAATAGGCCAGGGATGTGTTGGTGAGGTAGATAAGCTATGGGAAATGCAGGGTTATGGGGATGGCGTGGATCTGGGTGGGACGCTCTTCAGAGGATCAGTGTGGACTTGATGGACGAATCGTCCTCCTTCCCCACAGTAGGGAATCTATGATTCAATGTTGCTGGAGGTGTCATTAGGTGACCCGCTGTCTGTAAGTACCCTGCCTTTCCCCCTTTCCCTCATCTAGGATACATGATGGGCAAATGAAGCTAATCTTCCCAATTGACCTGGAGATCCACTAATTGACGATGAACTTTCTTGTCACTACTATGATAATTATATGATAAATAAAAAATAGATTATCTTCAGAATTTGCTTTGAACATGTTTGTGCTTTAGTTATAAAAATATCAGACTTGGGGTAAAGAAAGACTGCTTGACTGACAGTTGGGACTGATCCAATTAATAATGAGAAGGTTGGTTGCTTCCTACAGGGAGTTGCAGAATAGATTTTAACCACGCTGATCAAAAGATAATCAGAATGAAAGCAGGAGCATAGTTTTCGGCTTCTCAATCCTGTTTCACTATTTAGCAAGGTTGTAGCTGATCTTTTACCTCAAGACATCTTCATACTCGACATATTCCTCAGGATCATGGAATCCCTACAATGTGGAAGCAGGCCATTCAGCCCTAAGGATCCACACCGACCTTCCAAAAGGTATTCCACCCAGAGCCACATCCCTACCCTATCCTTATAACATTGCATTTTCCATGGCCAATCAATCTAACCTGCAAATCTTTGGACTTTCAGAGAATCCCTACACTGTGGAAGTAGGCCATTCAGTCCATCAAGTCTGCACCAACCCTCCAAACAGCATCCCAGGCAGACCCAATCACCTTTCACTATAACCCTGCATTTTTACTATGGTTAACCTACCTAGCTTGCAGATCCCTGGATACAGTGGGGCAACCCATCTAACCTGCATATCTGCGGACAGTAGGAGGAAGCCCACGCAGACACAGGGTGAATGTACAAACTTCCCACAGGCAGTTGCCTGAGGGTAGAATCGAACTCTGGTCCTTGTGTAATGATGCTGCTCCTTTAACAAGGTTAGGTTGTCCTTGTTTTTTTTATCAGAGGGGTTGGAAACACATAGATTCTGAAATGTCTGGGATTATCTACTTGAAGACACTTTTAAGTTTTTGAACAAACATTTGTACAATGAAAGGGGAGTGGCCAATTCTCCCAGCTCAGCTTTCTCTGGTTTAGGTTTGGTTTGGTTTTAGCAAGCAGTCACTTTTAAAGCTGCTGGACCCAAAGAAACGGGCGGCACGGTGGCACAGTGGTTAGCACTGCTGCCTCATAGCGCCAGAGACCCGGGTTTAATTCCCACCTCAGGCGACCGACTGTGTGGAGTTTGCACATTCTCCCCGTGTCTGCGTGGGTTTGCTCCGGTTTCCTCCCACACTCCAAAAATGTGCAGGTTAGGTGAATTGGCCACGCTAAATTGCCTGTAGTGTTAGGTGCAGGGGTAAATGTAGGGGAATGGGTCTGGGTGGGTGCGCTTCGGCGGGTCGGTGTGGACTTGTTGGGCCGAAGGGCCTGTTTCCACACTGTAAGTAATCTAATATAATCTAATCTAAAAACAGCTACATAGAAGAAGGTGTTCCATGCTGAATCTCTCTGCCATCTTTCTCTCTCCTGTAAGACCCTGTGCTTGGTTTTACCTTTTTTGCCAAGGGTTATTTATGGGGACTGTTGCTGGAATTTGAAAGAGTATCGTTAAACTGGAAGTGTCAGCTGGGTTTTCAGAGAGGTTAAGTTATTCTGTATTCTGATCTCTTTTGTTTGTGCTTGATTCGGTACTCTGTAAATGAATTCTGTTTTGTTTAAAACCGAGGGGTTTTGACCAGCTGCATCACTCCTGGAATATCCACTTTACACCTGCTTAAAACAATGAGAATATTTAGGGTCAGGGCTACCTTCTTGAAATGTTTTGAGAAGGTCTGGCCTGGTCCATTACACCCAGTGCTGTGAGGCAGCAGTGCTAACCACTGAGCCACCGTGCCATCATTAGTTCCCTTGATGTCCATACCCTGTTTACCTCAGTCTCAATCATACTCAATGCCAGAGTAGCTGATCTCTCTGGGGTAAAGAATTTGAACAATGCACAACCCTCTGAGTGAAGAAATATTTGCCTTATCCCTATCCTGAATGATAGAACCCCTAATCCTAAAACAGCGCCTTTTCTTTCTAGTCTTTCTGGCCAAGGAGAAACAACCCATCAGCATCTAATCTGTCAAGCCATCCAAAGATTTTGCATATTCAGAAGACCTTGATCTCTCATTCTTCTAAAGCTCAAAGATTCAGTCCTGTTCTCCAGCTTCCTGCAGCCATTAGAAAGCGTCCAAATTTCTCATTATCCCTTGAATCATTAGTTCTGACTGTTAGTCAAACAATTAGCTCTTTTCCGCCACGTCCCATATTTTTATGACCAACACGCAAATGTTTCGAAAGCTAATTTTGAAGAGAATCTGTTTTTTGTTGCTGTGTTATTATCATAACAGTGTCCCAGGGATTGGTCTTCAATTACTGGAGACAATCCTGGAAGAGGTAGTTCTGTATGGCCCTTGGATAAGCGTCTCGTTTCATTTCCATACCATCATCAAGAGCTCTTTCCAAATCTCTAACAACCTCTGATTCTGTCCCTGCCTCTACCCGTCCCTTTGTTACAGGTTGACCTGACTATTCCAACACAGTCACATTGTCCCCTCCATAGCCTTATAGTCACCCAGAAATTCTACCAATATCCAAACTCATGCCCAGTTCCATTTACCCAGCCCTATGGCTCAATGGCCTACACTGGACAGTGTCTATTTGCATTCATTCATGGGATTTGGGAAGCTCTGACAAGGAATTTAATCGCCCATCTTGACAGTTTCCCTTGACAACTGAATGGCAATGCCAGGCTTTTCTGAAGGCAATTAAAAGTCTGGAATCACATATAGGTAATGATGACACATTTCCTTCCCAAAAAGACATTCATCAACTATTTTGACAACCCACCTGTTAGTGAAACGTGTTTACGTTCCAGTTTTATTTCATTAATTCCATATAAATTCCCAGCTGGTGTGGTGGGATTTGTACTGTTGACTCTGGATCATTGGTCCGGTCAACTCACATGATCACTCTGTTCCTGTTCTCTCAAGCAACCCCACAATTTTAAAGGTCTTAGCATAATTTTCAAACCCTTCCATGTCTGTGTAATCTCCTTCAATCCTGTGTCCCTCAAGGTTTCTGGGCTTCTTTCTTTCTTTTGTTAAACATCATGAACCTAATTGCTTCACCGATGGAACACCATCACCAAGTTACCCTTTCTTTACATGTGGACAGTCCTTGACACTGCTCCAGCTTCCTCAGAGACAGCTTTCAGAGTGAAAGGAGTCTCTGACACTCCTGTTTATATCTCTCAGCTAGGGCTCCCTGACTGGACCTGGTTAACAGCCCCAATCAGGGACACCTACCTGGCTAAGCTTATTACAATGGGAGAAAGTAAGGACTGAAGATGCTCGAGATCAGAGTCAAGAGTGTGGTGCTTGGAAAGCACAGCCAGTCAGGCAGCATCCGAGGAGTAGGAAAATCGACGTTTTGGGCCTAAGACCTTTAAAGGTCTTATGCCTGAAATGTTGATTTTCCTGCTCCTCGGATGCTGCCTGACCTGCTGTGCTTTTCCAGTGCAACACTCCCGACTCTGACCTTATTACAATCTCTACATAGGTCCCCTTGTTTGAAGGAAGACATTATTTCATTGGAGCTAGTTCAGCGCAAGTTCACTAGGATGATGCCTGGTCCAGAGGGATTGTCTCATGGGACTCCATTCCCTGGAGTTTACAGGAATGAGAATGTGATAACCCCTATAAGACCTATAGAGCGCCACAAACTGATCACCCTGTGTAGCTCATTGAGTGGGAGCTCCCTTGGTAAGAGGCCTGCCTAGCTGGAACTTATCAGTTGAGAGAGGTAGTGTCCCTACCCCTGAACCGAGAGGCCCAGGTTCAATTCCCACCTGCACCAGAGGGTGCATAGTACGATCTTTGAACATAGAAAAATATGTTAAAGAAGACTGAGGGAGGAGCTATTGTGGTGCAGTGATAGTGTCTCTACCCTGAACCAGGAGGCCTGGATTCAAATCCCATCTGCTCCCTTGTTGTGACATAACATCTCTGAACAGTTTGTTTGGAAAAGAAAATAAAGCAGACCCAGGCGACTGCTTGCTGTATGGTGGTAATGTCCCTACCTCTCAAACAAGAGGCCAATATTACCAGTCCCAGCAATGTGTCATAACATCTGTATAACAGGTGAATTAGAAAGTATCTGTAATGCAGACCCAGGCTTTAGCTTTAACGGGCTTGGCATATAATATTTAATTTGGCGTTTTACAGGTGGTGGTTAAAAAGGAAAACAAATAGATAACAAAATGAGTCACGGTGATTGTGATGGTGGGACTGTCACGGTGATTGTGTGTGATAACAGTGCTGGGTACAAAATAAAGATCAATGCTCTCTATGCCATTAGAGAGAGGTGAGTGCTGTGGGAGATACAATATCTATCCCCTCCCAACCCGTACCACCCTCCATTTGATTTAGTTCCTTCCCTCTCTCCCCACCTCCCCTTTACTTTTCATAGTTTGCATTGCCCATAATGGGCGCTGCTTGAATTGGCTACTCGAGGGATTACTGTTGACAGTTAATGAAGAAAAATAACAGACCCAGGGGGCCTGTTGTGGTGCACATGGAATGTACCTCTGAGCCAGAGGACCCCGATTCAATCCCACTGACTCCATAGGTGGGCAATAATATTTCTTTTCCCTTAATGGATTTGTGTCTAAATCTCCAATCGGCAACATGGGTGATTTATTGGTGGTGGTGATGGTTCATAGTTAAAAAAACAAGAAAAAACAAGGATGATTTGGTGATGTGAAAAGAAAGCTCAGTTGTGTGTGGTAGCACTTCTGGGTATTGTATATGAAAAAAAGCAGGCCCAGGGATGTGATACAGAACTATCTGTCCCTGGTCTGGAAGTAGCCCACATACACCACGAGTATTGGTTCTGTTTTCACCAATAAACATGGTGTTCCTTTCCAAGTGGGCTTTCTGAGCTGTTACAGAGAGGTGATCTCTCATTGAAACATATTTAATACCTACAGCAGTTGACAGGGTAAATGCTGAGAGGATGTTTCCCTTCTGGGAGAGTCAAGGACCAGAGGACATAGTCTCCGAGTAAAGGGATGTCAACTTAAGACAGAGAAGAGGAGGAATTTCTTCTCTCCCAGGGTTGTGGGTCTTTGAAACTCAGTGCTGCAGAGAGCTGTGGGGGCAGAGCCCTTCTGTAGAGTTAAGGCTGAGATAGATAGATTCTTGATCAGTTGGGGAATCAAGAGTTATTGGGAAAGGGCAATAGTGTGAATGCATGGAATGTTAGATCCTCCTAGAGCATAGGCTGATCTCTCATTAGAGACTAGTGGTGGTTTAACCTGAGGGTCACCACACCTCAGGCAGAGAGATGGAGATTGAGAAGGTAACCTCACCCAGTGCAGGAATTGAACTCATACTGTTGGTGTTACTCTGTATTGCAAACCAGTTGTCCAATCAGCTGAGCTAACCAAAACCCAAGTGGGAGCAATGCTAAAACAAGATCCCACTCAAGTCAATATCCCACAGACACTACTCTGAAAACACTGCCTGGTGTTCCTGGCCAATGTTAATCACTTCAATAATATCGCTAAGATTAGTTTGGTCTTTCTGCTGTTGCTATGTGTTTGCTGTGTGTATGTTGACTGCTGCTTATCCAACAAGACAGTGTAGATTCAACACAACTCATCTTTCACAGGAGGTAGGACCTCGATAAGATTGATGTTTTTCCCCTTGGGGTCAACTGCAATGTCTCAGGAGCATTCCCAGGGAGCAGCCAGCACAGGGGTTTAACCTGTGCCCTGTTGCTCTTGCTGAATTTCATTTTGAAAGCCATCGCCAGTTTCACTCACAGTCAGGAGTTTTAATCTGTAAGGACTAGGAGCAGAAAGAGATAATTTCAGCCCCTCAAACCTATTGTGCTATTTAATACAATCAGGGCTGATCTCATCTTAGCCTCAACTCCACCTTCCTGCCCACTCTCCACAACCCTTCAATGCATTATTATTTAAAAATCTGTCCACCTCCTTCATAAATTTACTCAACATCCCAGCATTCCTGCACTCTGGGATTGTGAATTCCACAATTTACCGATCCTTTAAGAGAACTAATTTCCCCTCATCTCTGTTACTCCTAAAACTATAGCCTCTCGTTCTAGATTGCCCCACAGGAGGGAACATCATCTCAACTTTTACTTTGTTAATCCCTTCTAATATCCGAAATGTCTCAATTAGATCTCCTTTCATTCTTCTATTCTCGAGAGAGTATAGACCAAAACTGCCCAATCTCTTTTCTTAAGACAAGCACTATCATCTCCAGAATTAATCTGGCGAGTCTTGTCTGAATCACCTCTGATATAATGACATCACTTCTGAAGTCATGGGACCAAAGCGAAACGCAGTACTCCAGATGTAGTTTCACCAAGACTGGTAGAGTTGTAATAACATTTCCCTACTTATGCACTGCATTTCTTTAGCTTTAAATGTAAAAACTCCATTTGCCCTTTTTATTCCCTGCTGTGCCTGTATATTAAATTTGTGTGATTCATGCACAAGCTCATCCCTCTGGACTGAAGCATTTTGAAGTTACTCTCTATGGAGGTAATGAGTGGCCTTTTTATTCTTCAAACCAAAAAGGATAACCTCACTTGCAGACCTTGTATCGATACAGACCTGTGTCCCTTCATGACTTCTGTGCATCCCACACTGCCTGTCACAGCCGTTGAACTGCTGTCAATCTTGTTTTATAGAAAACGCCAGAGCACAGTGGCACAGTGTGATGGAATACTCCCCACTTGCCTGGATGGATGCAGCTCCAACTACGCTAAAGAAGCTCAACACCATCCAGGACAAAGCAGCCATCTTGATTGGCACCACATTTACAAGCATCCACTCCCTCCACCATCGATGCTCAGCAGTAGCAGTGTGTACTATCTACAAGAGGCATTGCAGGAATTCACCTAAACTCCTCAGCATGTTCCAAACCCATGATCATTTCCAACTAGAAGGACAAGGACAGCGGATACATGGGAATATCACCTCCTGCAACTTCTTCTCCAAGCCACTCAGCATCCTGACTTGGAAATAAGTTGTCATCCTTTCACTGTCACTGGATCAAAATCCTGGAATTCCCTCCTTAAGGGCATTGTGGGTCTTCCTACAGCATGTGCAATGCAGTGGTTCAAAAAGGCAGCTCACCACCACCTTTCCAAGGGCAACTAGGGATGAGCAATAAATGCTGGCCCAGTGAATTTTTAATAAAAGCCCATTTGTGTAGCACTGTGGTGGTAACCAAGTGACTGATTAATTGATTTTTGATTGATCAAAGATCAAATATTTCAAAGCACAACAACTAGCACAGGTTTAGGGCTCCTTATGTGTAATATCCATATCTCTGAGGGACAAAACTGGGTTTCAAGTCCCATCTGCTCCAGTGTTGTGCAATAACATCTTTGAACAGGTTACTTGGAAAATATCTTGGGCTCTTATAACGCACTGGTAGCATCCCTACCTCTGAGTCAGAAGTCAGTCAGAGAGGCCTACAGCACAGGTAAAGGCCTTTTGACCCGTTGACTCTGCGCTGGTCAAAAACAGCCAAGTAACTATTCTAATCCCATTTTCCAGTACTTCATCCATGGCCTGGGAGACCCAGGTTCAACTCCCACAGGCTCCAGAGGAGTGTAATAATGTGTGAGCAGGTTGATTTGATATCTACAAACTCAACTTCTTGTTGACCTGTCCAGTGAATGAGGGATGGTCCTCATTTAGTGGAAGCCCATTAGAATGGAATGATGATGAAATTCCAAAATAATGTTGAGTTCCAGTTTGCTGTCTATCACAGCAGCAAGGACCTTTCCCCAAAACTAACGTCAAGCATCTAAGATGCTTCCCTTTATAACCACGATTCAACAGGGGACCCTTAGCCCTGAATGAATGCTTTGCACATTATTAATTCCCTGCAAGACAAATGAGAAAGCAATTTACACTTGGACTGTCTGCAGTCGGTATGAATCTCACATACTGACGGTGTCATTGCCCCCATTTTGAATTCTCCTCTTTTTTAGTTGTGGCCTTCCACTTGCACCACTATCTAAAGCTTTCCTAATGAACTCCTAGAAACGAGTGGGAAATTTGAACGCAAGTCCGGAGACTCACAGCTGAACCTTCTCTGTTGGAACTTGCCATAATCCGACTAAATGTGTTTTCCGATTTGAGGTGATTGCGCTGCATTTGCAGTCTGACACAAAGAGCATAGCTGTTAAACAAAGGGACGGTGAAAAGGCCATTTGTATGTGCCCATCCTCTTTTGATAGATTGTGACCTTTACCATGTTGCTCAATCATTCTCAACTCATCACTCAACCTTCTTGCTAACCGCACATCTAATAACTTCCTGAACCGATACATAACATCTGGTCTGATGGCAGCTACCGGAGACTCTCCTCTGGAACACGGCCATTGATGCTGGGGCAGGTTAGTCACAATCACATTGCCTCTTCAGTCTTTGCAAAATAATCTGACCCCCAAGCGAGAAAGTTTTTTTATCATCTCTCTCCATGGTACACATGGATTTTAAAAAGAAATAAATTAAACTGATGAAAACGCGTAACATGGGGGATGCAATTTGTATAAGAATTAGACTCATACAAAGAGTTTTAAGATCGGAGTAGACATTTCCAATGGCAGAGGACACAGATAATTGGAACAGTCAGAGACGGGGTGATGGAGGAGTGGAGAGTTTGACTTATGTAGTGCTGTTCAGAGCTGCACTGAGTTTACAGTACCAGGCCATTCAGCCCAATTGGTCTACACTAATGTTTATGCTCTGGGTTAAGTGTAACTATTTGGAAGTTACAAGCAGATAGGGTGGTGGAGGGTGATTCAATCGCAGCTTTGAAAACGGAATGGCAGCATTGTGGAAAGGGGGGAGTGTAGAGTTTGCAGAACTCTGGGGGAAAGAGCAGGGATGTTCAGAGCTGTCCCTGAGGGAATTGGCGCAAATCACACTGTACAGTTTCCCCCCCCCCATCCTTCCTCCAGGGCTCTGCAATTTCTCCTTCCATTCTGTGAATGAAAACCTACAGCTTTGATTTTGCTGAGATCACCACAGCCTCTAATGTAGTATCCTTCTACCTCTTGTGTATAATTATGGTGAAATTCAAATGATATGCTTTTTAAAATCCCCCAATGGTAATTAGAGAGTTAAATAAGAATATTAAAATAATTTGCAGCAAAATCTATCCATGTAATGCTGCCAAGTCCTACACTGTGCCTAAAAGGAGGTGTCTTCCACAAAACATATTCCAGGAATGTTTCATGTCCCATGTTCCAGTCAAAAGATGTGCAGGTTAGGTGGACTGGCCATACTAAATTGCCCCATAGTGTGCAGGGATGTGCAGGAGTAGGTGGATTAGCTGTGAAATGCAGGGTTACAGAGATAAGGTGGGGGGGGTGGGTCTGGGTGGGATGCTCTTTGGAGGGTCAGTGTAGACTCGACAGGGCAAATGGCCTGCTTCCACACTGTAGGAGTTCTATGATTTGAGGTAACTCAATCATGCAGCAATCCTCATGTCACTCCGGGTTATAATTCCTTGAAACCCTTTTGTGTTAATGGGGTCTTGCTGCCTTCAATGAAACAAAGGGTCACACGGGGATAGCTCTCACTGGAGCAAAGCTCACCCCTACCCTGGCTTCGGGTTGCTGTTAGTCGCCTGTAATCCCAGTGCAGGGCACGTGGTGGTCACTCTGATACTGGCCCACCCTGATGTTGGCTCCGTGGGGAAATCCTCAATACGGGAGAGCTCTTTCAGGGAGACAGCATGGAAATGGTGGGCTGAATGGCCTCCTTCGGTGTCGAATGATTCAATGACTACGGAGGCAGTTTGGAGTTTGTGATCTGGGTGGCATTGATTGAAGAAATGTGTTACAGGAAATCAGGGGGAAAGACACCACTGGGGGGTGGGGGAGTGGCAGGGGAATGCTGAAAGAGTGCCACAAGAAGGAAGCAGCATGGGGGTCAGTCACTGGGATCAAATCGACTTCAGGAGCCTCCTCAATGACAGTTTCCTTTACCTCAGCTCTGGACTGAAAGTGTGAAAATGAAACTGCTGGATCATCAAGCCAACCTTGAAAGAGTAGTTTTCAGGATCAAAGGAAGAGGAGAAAGAAAATTAAAGGTGAAGAAAAATAAAGTGACGACGGAAATGAAAGATTCCTTGAGGAAAGTGGAAAGAAAAGAGCCTGGCCTTGGGATATTCTGTAATGAATACAGAAAACGCAGCTCTGAAGAAATCAGAGATGGTCATCTTCCCTTTCTGCACCAGGGGGTGATGGGCTTGCCAAGTCATTTCCATTTCTTTTGTATTGGTTCTATTTTTACCTTCTGCAGTTCCTCTGAGTGAAGAGCCCTAATCACGTGAGACTAGAGGTGACATTCAGAGCAGACAGTGCCTGAGGATGGGACAGCAGCTGCGAATGCTATTCACAGTCAGCTCTTGAGAAGATAGATCGTGAGAGGCATCGTTCCGAGATAAAGCATTCCATCTTCTGCTGTGTGAGGTACAGCTGGTCCCACACTTCAGGCAGAGGATAAGTGAATGGAGGATACTGGATACCTTAGAGAGAAAGAGAGAGAGAGAGAGAGAGAGAACTTGCATTCATGTAATGGCTGTCAAGCCCACAGGATGTGCCAGAGAATTTTCCTTTTTTTAATATTTCTTCCATGGGATGCAGGTCTCAATGTCAAAGCCCTCAACATTTGTTCTCCATCCCTAATCACCCTTGAACTGAGTGGCCCATTTCAGAGGGCAGTTAGGAGTCAACCACATTGCTGTGAGTCTGGAGTTACATGTAGGTCAGACTGGATGAGATTGGCAGATTTCCCTCTTTGAAAGACATTAGTGACACAGATGGGTTTTTACAATAATCGATGGTGGTTACATGGTCACTGTTAGGTTAGTATTTTATTCTATCGTTCTATTTGGCACTGCTGCCTCACAGCCCCAAGGACTCCGGTTCAATTCCCGCCTTGGGTAACTGCCTGTGTGGAGTTTACACATTCTGTCCATGTGTGGGTTTCCTCTGGGTGCTCTGGTTTCTTCCCACAGTACAAAATCTGTAGGTTAAGAGGATTGGCCATGCTAAATTGCCCATAGTGTCCAGGGCTGTGCAGGCTAGGTGGGTTAGCCATGGGAAAAATTGGAATAGGATAGGGGCACTGGTTCTGGTTGGGATTTATTTGGAAGGACAGTGCAGACTTGATGGGCCTATTTAGCACTGTGGGAATTCAAATTTCACTAATTCCAATGTAGGGATTGGAACTCCACTCCCTGAGAACATTAACCTGGGTTCTGAATGGCTAATCCAGTGACAGCATCACCAGCTCCCTTTGAAATGTAGAGATTAGATTAGATTCCCTACAGTGTGGAAACAGGCCCTTTGGCCCAACCAGTCCACACCGACCCTCTGCAGAGTAACCCACTCCCCTCTGACTAATGCACCCAACACAAAGGGCATTTCAGCATGGTCAATTCACCTGACCACGCAGACACAGGGAGAATGTGTAAACTCCACGCAGACAGTCACCCGAGGCTGGAATCGAACCTGGGATGCTGGTGCTGTAAGGCAGCAGTGCTAACCACTGAGCCATCAAGCCACCCTTGTTCCTGCAATGTTGGGAAAGAGGCCACCAGATTATATGTAACATGCTCCCACAAACAGTAGTTCATTTCTTTTAAGTGATTGTGATTGATGGATTGATATTGTCCCAGACTCTGGGCTGAATTTGTCCTGTCTTTTTGAAATAGCAGCCTCAGGGCCCCTTCTGTCCATCTGAAAGGGTAGCTGGAACGCCAGTTTATCATCTGAAAGTGCAGCATTCCTTCAGTCCGTGAATGGGCTAGACTGTAATTTGATGGTCTATATCGGTTCCCCCAAACTTGTGAACTGATGCAGCGATTCAAGTGAAATCACGTGACCTCTGAACCCAAAACAAAACCAAAGCAAAATACTGCAGATGCTGAAAATCTGAAATAAAGGCCAAGCTGATGGAAAGATTCAGCAGGTCTAGGAGGACCTGTGAAGAGGGAAGCAGGATTAATGTTTCAGGTTGATATAAACAGCAGTCGCTGCAGGATTTCAAATCTAAGATAAGTTTCTGTTCAACAAAGGTGTTAAGGGATATGGGCCAAAGGCAGGTATTACAGTATGTGGAGTTAGGTCACAGATCAGCCTTGAAACCAGTAACCCCCCCCATCCCCATCACTACCACCCCCACCTCCATCTCCCTATCGCATTCCCAGCTCCTTCCCCCCTAGTCCCAACCCCCGTCCCTCCCATTTATCTCTCAACCCCCTTGGGTCTCCCCCACATTCCTGATGAAGGATACCCAAAATGTCAATCCTCCTGCTCCTCAGATGCTGCCTGACCGGCTGTGCTTTTCCAGCACCACGCTTCTTGACTCTGATTTCCAGCATCTGCAGTCCCTCACTTTCTCCTCCTTGAAATTAAGGACGGGGGTGATGGGTGAAGCGGACTTGAATAAAATTAGGATATGTGCAACAGAACTTTAGATGGATTTATGTTTGTTGGAGGTGAATATTAGAAGGATAGCTAGGAGAGTATTGGAATAATCAATACCAGAGGTCATAAAATTATGGGTGAAAGATAATAGAAGGAGGCCATTCTGCCCCTCAAGGTGAAAGTGAGGACTGCAGGTGCTGGAGATTAGAGTCGAGAGTGTGGTGCTGGAAACGCACAGCAGGTCAGGCAGCATCTGAGGAGCAGGAGAGTCTATGTTTCTGGCAAAAGCCCTTCATCAGGAAGGGCTTCATTTTGCCCATCAAGCCTGTTTCCTCATACTTTCACATGATTTTGGTCACACCAGCATTGGCTATCTTATCCCTAACTGCCCTTGAATTGATTTAAGAGAGGAGATCAAGATCAACCACATTGTTGTGTCTGGGTTCCATTTCAGTCAGGGTGACAGATTTCCTTCCCTAAAAGGCATTAGAGATTCCAGATGGTTTTTTTTTGACAGTTGATGACAGTTTTATTGTTGCCATCATTGAGACTTGTTTTCAATTCTTGGTTTATTCATTGAACTGAAATGCCACTGACTGTCTTGGTGGGACTTGAACCTGTGCCCCTGATATATTAGCCTGAGCCTCTGCATTACGAGTGAGAATTGCAGACGCTGGAGATTAGAGTCAAGAATGTGGTGCTGGAAAAGCACAGCAGGTCAGGCAGCATCCGAGGAGCAGGAGAGTTGACATTTCAGACAAAAACCTCTGCATTACTAGCCCAGTGACATGACCACTCTGCCGAAATATAGCTGTAGCCCACCAAATTATATGGAAATGTAATTGAAGTATTCGAACATAAGAGATGATTTAATCGAGTAAATGAGTGTTATGACTGGCAGGGTTTTAGTAACGAGAGCACGCTGACTTAACGCAATGGATACAAGAAGAAAGGCAGGAAGAAGATGGATAATTTACTTTATTCAGTAGGTTGTGAAGGCACTTCCTGAAAGGGTGCAGGGGAACAGATTCACATGTAACTTTCAATGAATCAAATTATATCAATACTTGAAAAGGAAACATTTGCAGTTCGCCAAGGAAGTGCGAGGAAGTGAGACGAGTTGGTTAATTCTGTTATGATGGTGGTCCAAATGTCCTCATTCTGTACAATACAATTCACTCTTTAGGAGATTCCTGCAGTATTACTTGTGCTGAGACAGAGATTTCTCTCCCGATAGGTAGAGAGCTTATGTTATCCGAGGGAACACCTTATAGGCAATGTCAATGGTTTCTGTATTGGTTTCAGGTCTCTGCCAGGAAGTGGTTACGATGCAGCATCAAGATTGTTTCCATCATCTACCTGGCTTACCAGTCAGTGAGCATGATAAATGTAAGAAGCCAACATTTTCTGAAAGCAATTTGAAACCTAGCTCAAGCCAGTGCAGAACTCCAGCCTAGAACCTTTCAGAAGGACAAGGCAGCAGGAAGATGGGAACATCACTCTGTCAATTCTCCCTCCAAGACACACACCATCCAGACTAGAAAGCAGATAGCACTGTCGCTGGGTCAAAATCTTGGAAATTCCTCTTTAACAGCACTGTGGTTACAGTGTGTGTCCCCAGAGCCTGGCACCAACAGCAAGCAACAATGATGACAGAAATAGAGAAAATGGCACTCCAGATGGAGCCTTGTTTAAATGTAGCATATGGAAGGTCTGAGAAGTTCATGTCTCAGACATTTCCCAAACTTGGAA
Source organism: Chiloscyllium plagiosum (assembly GCF_037043375.1). Classification (NCBI taxonomy): domain Eukaryota; kingdom Metazoa; phylum Chordata; class Chondrichthyes; order Orectolobiformes; family Hemiscylliidae; genus Chiloscyllium; species Chiloscyllium plagiosum. The sequence goes on from NW_028270153.1 coordinate 12,185,669, forward strand.
ACCATACAATCCTCAGCAACAGTGCAACCAGGATTTGGGAGCCAGGGAGTTTCAAACAGACAATTACTCACTGACTTTCTGACACAAATGATATTCCAAGTATTGATTGGGATAGCAGTATTGAGTGTACGGAACTCGTTGCTGTGTAAACTGGAAGGTCATGTCCCTGTGTTATGAAAGACTTGTCTTTTCAATTTTGGGTGCTCCCTTCAATGTAAGCTCAAGGGCACAACGGGATTTTGAAGGTTTACATGTGAGAGAGGATGTGGCTGCACCTCAGGAAACATGGTTAAGGCTGCAATCCTGACATCCCCCCTTTAACTTCAACAACAACTCACATTGAAATGGCACCTGCAAGAAAGCAAAAATAATAAATACATTTGATGTTGGGCCACATGGAAGCTACTGGGTGTTCACAAGGTTGGTCTTGTGGTAGATTTCAAGCAGCATCTTAAAGGAGGAGAGAGAGAGAGATTAAGGAAAAAAATCCAGAGTATTTCTCTTTAATTGTCTACAGGATGTCACTACATTTGTTGGTGATCCCTTGAACTGAGTGGCTTGCCAGCACATTTCAGTCAACCACCTTGCTGTCACATGTAGACCAGACCAGGTAAAGCCAGCAGATCTTCTCCCTAAAGGACATTAGTAAACCAGGTGGGTTACAACATGAACTGATATTTCTCATAGTCACTATTTTTGCAGCTATTTTTCAATTCCGTACGTATTAATTCCTTCAGTCCAGAGACATTGCCATTATGCCACCATTGTCTCAAAAAGCTGAAGCCCGGACAGCGAAAGACACAGGCGCTAATAGTGGGGTGTTGAAAGTCGATGAATAAGACATGCCTCTGTATCTGATGACTTGCCTTTTCTAACACCTACACCTTATGTAGTTCAGTGTCAGTGTTTGATGATGCTCCTGCAAAATGCCCTGGTTTGTTTTGCCATGTCAAAGGTGCAATATAAAAGCTGGTTGTTGTTGTTATTATTGCATTATCTCACTAAACCCCTCCACCTACCTTACCCCCTCCTTCTTTAAGATGCTCTATAGCTTTTCCCAAGCTCTTTGCAACCATCCATGACACAGAAAGACTCAATACAAATGTGAATCTGTCACCCTAGTGGCATTATTGCTAAACTATTAACCCGGAGACCACGGTCATAATCTGGGGACCTGTTTTCCAATCCTGTCACAGTAGAATTTGAATTCAATAATAATTTGGCAATAAGATCTGATAATGACCATGAATCCATTGTTGATTATTGGGGAAAAATCCATCTGGTTCACTAATGTCCTTTAGTGAACCAGAGATGATACTTAACCTGATAAAGAGCAGTTCTCCAAAAGCTTGTGACTTCAAATCAACCTGTAGGACTATAACCTGGTGTCGTGTGACTTCTGACCTTGTCCACCCCAGCCCAATCTCCACTTTAGGGAAGGACACTGCTGCCCTTACCTGGTTTGGACTACATGTGACTACAGACCCACACCAATGTGGGGGGTCGATTCTGGGCAACGAATGTTGTAATGCTGGTAGAGCCCACATCCCAAACGCTGGCATTAGCTTTGTTGACCTCTTGGCTTCTTGTGACTGGTTCAACTACAGTCCAGTCAGAATTCTGCTCTGGCAATATTCAACTTTTCCACCAAATGAACCTTTCTTTGGGTTCCAGAGCTACAGTTAACACTGAGAAACATCAAAGTAACAGGATTCAGTCAAAGAAAGAGCCTTAAAAATCCTGTACCACCCTTCTTTGCCCCCTTGAAGTAGACTTTGGGACACACAGCACAGGAAATTGTGCTGGGGGTTTTATAAAGCATTATCTCCTAAAAGTAATGCTTTCTTATTCTCACCTGAGAGACTGTTCAGAGGCCCTTATGAATTAGCAAGTCAAGGTAAATTCTCTTAATATTTCTAAAGAACTCATTTAAAAAAAAAATTACCTGCTCCTGAGTTATGGGCATCATTGGGCAGCCCAGCATTTATTACCAATCCCTAATTGCTCAGAGGGCAGTTGAGCGTCAATCACATTGCTGTCTCTGGAGTCGGATCAGGAGATTTCCTTCCTTAAACAGCATCAGTGAACCAGATGGGCTTTTATGACAATAGGCAGTAGTTTCATGGCCACCAATTGGCTAGCCTTTAACACTGGATTTTCACTGAATTCCAATTTCACCAGTGCCACATCAGGATTTGAACTCACAGTCCCATGATCTAATTGATTCAGTTACATGATCTGTATGCCACCAACTTGCCCAAATGCAGCACTGAAGGATGAGATGCTTCTGAGGGAGAGTGAATGCACTGCCACTCTCAGTTTGCTGTCAGACAAGGTACACATGTAGGACCTTTGTAACCTGCTTTTCACAACACAATGGTGTCACCGGGCCAGTAATCCACAGGCCCATGCTACATTTTCCATTTATTCATTCACAGGATGTGGGCCAGCATTTATTGCCCATCCCTAATTGCCCATTTGGAAGGTGGGAGCGAGCTGCCTTCTAGAACAGCTGCAGTTCATGCACCGCTCCACAGCGGATGTGTTCAATTCCCACCCCAGGCAGTTTGTGCAATTTCGCTCCAATTAATCTGAAATCGAAAGCTGGCCTCAGTAATGCTGACCACAAAACCATCACTGCTTGTCACACAAAAAAAATACGTTGGGTTCAATAATGCCCTGTAGGCGAAGTGAATCTGCCACCCTTTGTTCTGGCAAACGTGTGACTCCAGACCCAGAGTGATGTGGCTGACTCTGAATTGCTCTCAAGGGCAATTAGGACAATAAATGTTTACCTTGCCAGTGATGCCCAGAACTCCTGGATGAATAACAAAAACCAGCTGTGTCCACATTGGCTGCTTTGTTGGCTCCCATCACAACACTGAGGAGAGAGAGTGCTTCATTGGTAAGAAACTAAGGTCGAGAATTGTTTGCTATGAACACAAGATGTGTCACTGCCTGAAAGGAATATCTTCCTTGTCAAATAAAACACCGGTCATCTCTTGAGCATAAGCCCATCACCAGGAATTCCTGATGAAGGGCTTATGCCCAAAATGTCGACTCTCCTGCTCCTCGGATGCTGCCTGACCTGCTGTGCTTTTCCAGCGCCACACTTTTCGACTCTGACTCTCCAGCATATCCTACCTGCCTCTCTCTTCAAGTGAGTGGCCCCACTCAGCCCAAAACAATGCCATGAGACACCTCAACGTTAGGATGGGTCTAACCTGGTCTATGAGGAATGCTCCTTGGACTAGGCAGTTGGTCACAGTGTTAAGACATTAAGTAGCTCAGTGGTTAGCATTGCTGCCTCACAGTGCCCAAGACTCTCAGCCAACTGTCTGTGTGGAATTTGCACACTCCCCCCTTGTCTGCGTGGGTTTGCTCCGGTTTCCTCCCACAGTCCAAAGATGCGCAGGTTAGGTGGATTGGTCATGCTAAATGGTGCCTAGTGTCCAGAAATGCATGGGTTAACCACAGCAAGGTGCAGAGTGTGTCTCAGATGTTCTTTGGACACCAGTACAGACTAGATGGGCTGAATGGCCTCTTTCAGTGGGGATTCTGTGGCACAAAACAGCAATAACTGGAAAAGTTCAGCAAATCTGACAGCTTCTAAGAAGAGAAATCAGAGTTAATGTTTTGTGTCCAGTGACCCTTCCTCAGACAGGATCAGAATGTTAAATGGGCTGAGGAGTGGCAGATGGAGTTTAGTTTGAATAAATATGAGGTGCTGCATTTTGGAAACATAAATCAAGGCAGAACTTATATACTTAATGGTAAGGTCCTGGGGAGTGTTGCCCAACAAGGAGACATTGGGGTACAGGTTCTCATTGGGGTTCTCATTGGAACGGCGAAGGATGAGGGGTGACTTGATAGAGGTTTATAAGATGATCAGAGGAATAGATAGAGTAGACAGTCAGAAACTTTTTCCCTGGGTACAACAGAGTGTTACAAGGGGACATAAATTTAAGGTGAAGGGTGGAAGGTATAGGGGAGATGTCAGGGGTGGGTTCTTTACCCAGACAGTGGTGGGGGCATGGAATGCGCTGCCTGTGGGAGTGGTAGAGTCAGAATCTTTGGTGACCTTTAAGCGGCAATTGGATTGGTACATGGATGGGTGCTTAAGCTAGGACAAATGTTCGGCACAACATCGTGGGCCGAAGGGCCTGTTCTGTGCTGTATTGTTCTATGTTCTATGTTTTATGTTCTATGTTCTATGTTCTATAGGTTCATAGTTCCTTGAAAGTAGAATTGCATGTAGATAGGATAGTGAAGAAGACATTTGATATACTTGCTTTTATCAGTCAGTACATTGAGTATAGGAGTTGGGAGGTTGTGTTGCAGCTGTTCAGGACATTGGTTAGGCCACTTTTGGAATACTGCTTTCAACTCTGGTCTCCGTGCTATAGGAAAGATGTTGTGAAACTTAAAAGGGTTCAGAAAAGATTTAGAAGGATGTTGTTGGGGTGGGAGGGTTTGAGCTACAGGGAGAGGCTGAACAGGCCCCTGGAGTTTGGAAGCTGAGAGGTGACCTTATAGAGGTTTATAAAATCATAGAGGCATGGATAGGGTAAATAGACAAGGTCTTTTCCCTGGGGTAGAGGAGTCCAAAACTAGAGGGCATAGGTTTAAGGTGAGAGGGGAAAAATTTAAAAGGGGCTTAAGGGGCAACCATTCATGCATAGGGTAGTGCATATATGGAATGAGCTGCCAGAGGAACTGGTGGAGGCTGGTATAATTACAACATTTAAAGGGCATCTGGATGGGTATATGAATAGGAAGGGTTTAGAGGCATATGGGCCAAGTGCTGGCAAATGGGATTAGATTAGGTTAGACTATCTGGTCAGCATGGACAGGTTGGACCAAAGGATCTGTTTCCGTGCTGTATGTCTCTATGACTCTATGCTCTCTTCAATAATCTCCTCACCCAGGGGTGAGGGGATTCCTAGGAGACAAACAATGCTGCCTGGTCTGGATGGGGAAGCCAGTCTGTGCACAGTCTCGTGGGATATTTCACCTCAGTTTTGATTTTATTTGGAAGTGAGGGATGACTAATCTATTTGGATAACAGAAACCCCTCAGTGGACAGGCTCTCGACCCCCGCACTCCCCTGAGAGGATATTGTCACGGCACAACTCAAAATCTCTCTTCAAAATAAATCAGGCGAGTGTGAAATGGTGAATTTATTTATTCATGTTTCTCTGGTTAAGCCCAGCCAGTCCTGATAGTTCCATCAGAGGATTCCAGCCTGCCAGCACCATCCTTGCTACCCCCCACCCCCCCAACCCGGGTTAGTTATTCAAATACTCCTCTCTCACACGTCTTTGATAAGCCAGTGATGTTAACCAGCATGCAAAGGGTTAACCAGCACCAGGGTTACACCGCCCCACTGCTCCCGCCATGATCTCGCTGCAATCTCAAGGCTGTTTGAGATTTTCAACTCATTTCCAAACCTGGCCATCAGCTTTTATCCCCAGTGGCCCTGCCTCATCTCCATACTGCTCCACCCCCCAACCCTAACTGAATCCATTCCACTCTCAGACATCCATTCCACACTCTCCCTCGCCTTCACTCCATCTCCCTATCCAATTTCCCCTCCCTCAACCCCTCCCCTTCAACCTCCATTTCACTCAACATCTTGCCCCTTACCATCTTTTGCTTACCAGCATTTCTGTTCCAACTTTACCCCAAAGGCTCACTGCTCCCTCTCCCTTGTCAACATCTTTCTCTCCCTTATCCCAATCCCTTATCTTATCCCCAATCTCCCTCATCCTGACACCACACCCTCCCTCTCTCACCGTCATTAACTCATTTACCCCCGCCCTCCTTTCCCCTCATCCCTCTCTCACCATTGCTCTGACTCGCTCACACAATTCAGCCCATGCTAGCCTTTTGATCTCTCTCACCCCCATTGCACCTTCCTTTCTGGATTCTCCCTCTTCCATTCTAACTCTCCTCTTCTCACATTCATTCACCATCCACCTCCCCCACTAGTCTCCCCCATCCCTATCCACTCTCCCTCTTCCTCAGTCCTCCTTCCCCCAGCCACAATTCTCTCTCCATCTCTATCACTATTCCTTCCTCCCTGCCCACCTTCCCTCCCTCATCATCAATCGTCCCCCATCACCTTCATTCCCCTCTCCATCTCCCCCTCATACCCATCTTCACTCCCTCGCCCTCACACTGCCCACTCTCCCTTATCCTCACTCTTGACTCCTCACTTCCTAGCAGCTCATTGCTGAATGAGTTAAATCTTCATGTCCGGACACCATTCCATTTGTTACATTTGTTCCTCCAATGACATCTCCTTTTTTGTTTCCGCACTTGCGATCAGGTCTGTTTGGGAGAGGGGAAGAAAGAGTGAATAGAAAACGAGGAAGAACGTCAGGGTGGAAAAGCACTTAGTGAAAAAGGATATGTGTTGAAGGAGAGTCAGACACCCAGTAATCCTCTGAAGATGAATGCTCAGGGTTGATTGTCTTCACCAATGCAATACGCAGCCACAGCAACTCAGCACTCCCTCACTGCTGTGGATTCTGGACCTTCTGAACTCCTGTGCAATTAAGGGAGCCATTTAGGAATTTTTTTAAATGTACGACAGACTTGAAGTAGGTCAACAGTGTGTCGCTTTTCATCAACAAAATATCCAGGCACAGATGTCACTTTAAATATCTGCAGCTTGCAGTATAGTGCCTGACCTGATTTCATTGCGTAAATGTGTGTGCGCGTGTATGTGTGTGTGTGCGTGTGTGTATGTATCTGTGTTTGTGTGTGTGTCTGTGTGTTTGTGTATGTGTGTGTGCGTTTGTGTGTGTGTGTCTGTGTTTCTGTGTGTGTCTGTATTTGTGTGTGTGTGTGTCTGTGTGTCTGTATTTGTGTGCGTGTGTGTATGAGAGAGAGAGTGTGTTTGTGTGTGTGAGGGCAGGCCGAGGAAAATGAGACAAACAAGGCAGGAGACAGAAAGAGAAAATGGGCAAGATCCAGGATTCCAGCCCGCCAGCACCATCCTTGCTACCCCCCTCCTCTCTCACAGAGTTCCTTCATCCTGAGAGGGATGTGGTTAATAATCGATGAGCGCAGCCGAACCTCACAGGTGCTGGAGAATATGGAACGGGAGAAATAAAATCCCATTGTCGTGAGCTATTTCTGTGCTATTAGGCTGTTGATGATCCCTTTCCACTGGCTGATTCCTGCCAGTCTTTGGTGATCGACGTTCCAACAAGGTTTCACTGCTGAGTCTTCGCAAACGCGTGTGCATTTCCATCTCCATCGGCAGAGCTCGGACCCTGCTCCCAGCTCCCGAGCTGAGCACTGCCATTGCGGCTGCCTCCTTCCCCTTCACAAGCCGAGCTGCTTGCTTGCCTCTTGGCTGCTGCTGCTGCTGCTGCTGCTGCTGCAGATCGAGAACAGGCTGTGTGCTGCAGGGAGGATGGAGACACTCACAGCTTCGGAGGAGCCAGCAGCATTGTGCACAGCACAGGGAGTCAGGTGATTCTCCCTCTCATCTGACCACCCCCCAATCCCACCCCGTCCACCATCCGAGTGCACGCACGTACACACCCCCCCCCACACACACACACCCACACACACAGAGTCACGCACACGCACGCACTGCAAGCATTCTGACTTACAGACAAGTGTGTACTGGCCCATTTGTGTGTTAGATGTGATGGCAGGGGTACGTGTGACTATATGCACATGTGGGGGTCAGTCTGTGTATTTTCCACCACTGTGAGTGTGCACAGACATGTGACATTGTGTGAGGGTGCAATGTGTGCGTATCTGTGTGTATTAGAGTGGCCATGAACCAGTGGGAGTAAGTCCATGTGAGTGCATGCACTTGAGTACATTTATGTGTATGTGTCTGCATGTATGTGTATGTGTGCGTATTTATGAGTGTATGTGTATGTGGCTGTGTATGTGTGTTTATGAATGTATGTCTTTGTGTGTGACTGTGTATGTGTGTTTATGAATATATGTCTTTGTATGTATGTGTATGTGTGTTTATGAGTGTATGTCTGTGTGTTTGTGAATATATGTCTGTGTGTATGTGTGTGTGTTATGAGTGTATGTCTTTGTGTATGGCTGTGTGTGCGTGTTTATGAGTGTATGTCTGTGTGGCTGTATGTGTGTGTTTATGAGTATACACCTGTGTGTGTGTGTGTTTATGAGTGTATGTGTATGTGTGTGGCTATGTGTGCGTTTATGAGTTTATGTCTATGTGTGTCAGTGTGTGAGTGTTAATGAGTGTATGTATGTGTATGTGTGTTTATGAGCGCATGTATCTGACTGTGTGTGTGAGACTGTCTGTGTATACAAATGAGATGAGTGCCAATGATCACTGAATGTTCAGTCCCATTCACAACTCCATTGAAATTAAACTGATTGGTGTCCATACACAGTAAGACTTGGACACAATTCAAGCTCAGGCTGATAAGTGGCACTGTCCAAGCACCAGGCAGTGGCTATTTCCAACATGAAAGAATTCAACAATTTCTCCTTGACATTTAATGACATTACCATTGTTGAATCCCCCATCATCCACATTCTGAGGCTTACCATTGACCAGAGACTGAACTGGACCAGCTATATACATACAAATGGCTACAAGACCCCAGGTTAGAGGCTGGGAATACTGTGGCATTTAACTCACTTGGAATTCCTGATTTCCTGACTCACCTCCTGACTTTCCAAGCCTGTCCACCATCTACAAGGCTTGGAAAGTCAGGAGTGTGATAGAATAATCCCACTTTACTGAATGGGTGCAACTCTAACAACACTCAAGAAGTTTAACATGATCCAGGACAAAGCAGACCATCCACCATCTTCATTCACTCCCTCTGCCAGCATTGCACAACAACAAAGTGTGTGGCCATCTACAAGGTGCACAACAGATATGCATCAAAGCTTTTTCAACAGCACCTCCTGATCCTGTGACTCGTTTCTTGTATGTTTTTCCTTGAGACAGAATTACAGCTCTGATACTGGATTGGTAAGTAGTGTAGGTTCAACTTATTTGAAGATTTCAAACTGATTTACTTAACAGACAACTGATGCTCTGCAGCTATGGGGTAACTTATGTAGACATTCTTAACCTACCCTGCTGCTCCTGCCCAGAGTCTTTATGGCTGTTGGACATGGAGTCATAAAGATTCTGGTTGGAGCAGGGGAGAATGTACCCAAGGTCGCCCTCATCCTGATGGTCACCTTTGTGTGTAGCTGCATCAAGCTGTGCCAACACCCTCAGTACGCAAACACCAAGTGTCACTACGTACTGAAGTTCTACATGTCCCTGATATTGTGAAGGATGGATCGGGCTTCGTTGCCGCAGAACAGTCCAAGCCGTTGGACTGTTCTGTATCATCTGTCCCTCATGGAAAAATTTGCAAAGAGAAACACCTTTGACCACCTGTGGGAAAAGGAGAGGGTGGGATATGTAGTTCTGTAGTTCTCTGAGCAGACTGTCAGAGTCATTTGGCAAAATGCTCCATCACCAGAACCTTTATAACAAGCACTAAGACATTGCTTGGCTGGTGGTGAGAAAGGCACTGCCCATGAGATCCTTCATGCACGTTCGGTCTCTGTGTGCCATCACATGTTGCCCTCAGAGTGGCTGTGAGGGGTGAGTAGAGACTGTCACACACCTCCTGCTGGAATCTGCCTTTGCAAAGGAAGTCTGGAGGAAGATGCAGTGGTTTTTGTTGAGGTTCATCCCAAACAGCTCCATTACGCAGGACCCTGTGATCTATGGTCTGTTTCCCCAGGACACACAATGAGACAAATATTGACAGCACCTGGAGGACCATCAACTCGGTGAAAGAGTTGGTCTGCCCGAAACCTGGTACTTTTCTAGTGTTGCACACTGGCACATTCCAAGGTCCAGGACTACGTGCTGAGGAACACAGTAAAGCCTGGGGAAGCTGCTACCAAGGCGCAGTGGGGAAAGACCACTGTCTAAAGTCTTTCTGCCAAAGTATAATGGGGGTCTGTCCAGTTCTCATACCCTTTTGGTGTCTCAGACAGATGTAAACAGTGTCCTACATAAGTAAGAAATACCTTTGGTCTCTCCGATTTTAGGGGATGTCAGATCCAATGTTTGTTTTGTGTTGATGCACAAATACTATACAGAACTGCTTTAGTACTTGTTAATGTACATAAAGACGTTTTATGAATAAATTATATTTTTGCAATAAAAAATATTAGGGATGGGATATAAATGCTAACCAGCTATGTTTACATCTCATGAACAAAGAAAACAGTTGAATGCATTTGGGAATGTAAGCGTATGCAGGTGAGAGTGGACGTCTGGATAAGTGTTTGTGAATATTTTATTGTTTGTATTGAGCAGAACTTGCCCTCCTTAGAATGCAGTGAGTAATCTCGAGAAAGTTAGGAGAGAAGGAAAAATTTAGAATCATAATATAAGCAAATTACTGCGAATGCTGGAATCTGAAACCAAAAGAGAAAATGCTGGAAAATCTCAGCAGGTCTGGCAGCATCTATAAGGAGAGAAAAGAACTGACGTTTCGAGTCTAACTGACCCTTTGTCAAAGCTGACAAAGGCTTTGACAAAGGGTCAGTTAGAGTCGAAATGTCAGCTCTTTTCTCTCCTTACAGATGCTGCCACACCTGCTGAGATTTTCCAGCATTTTCTCTTCTGATTTTAGAATCATAATGTTCCCTTATGTTTTAAGTGGCGATTTCAGAATCTCGCCATTGTGTATGGATGCCCATTTTCCCTGTGCTTGCACCTCGTCAATATTGTTACGATACGGGGTAAACCCTCCTGCTTAATATAAATCAGCAACACAGAAGAGATTTATCTTGTGCACTAATCTATGAAAATTCGAGAGGCCAAGAACTGTTTAAAGTAAAAGTAACTTTATTTCTTAAAGTATAACAGAGAATTATTAACTCATAACTACTTACATCTCCTTTTCTAACCTATCTTTGCCTTCCCTACTATATTATTAGTCCGATAAAATTCCCAATTAAGATTTACATGAAAATTCAAATTTTAAAACCAGCCATCGGTAGATTGGCTCTTCAGGTCAGTGTTGAGGTTTCCCTCTGTGCAAACTCTTCTAGACAGGTATCGCTCAGAGAGTTCCGACTAGCAGCCTACAGCTGTTGGTCGGTGGCAGTTTTCCTCCCAACTGTTCAATTTTCCTCAGTCTTATACCCCAAAGCATCAGATTGTGTCATTGGCTTTTAAGGTTGTCAATATACTCAGTTGAAACGTGATTGGAATTTGGTATTTTTGGGGTATAATTTAACCTGATGGTCAAATTCGAATCTGTTTTGTTGTTTTCAAGCAACTAGCTACCCCAGTAGCTGGAGCACATGTTACATTGTGTCTTATTGAGAACACATGGTGCTGTCACTACTAGCTTTAACTCTCTTAAAGGTACAGTACACCCACATCTTCATAACACCTCCCTGCTTAAGAAAAAAATGAACCATCATAATGAAAAAATGGCTTCATTTTCTTTCTTTACTTTTTAAACACATTACCCTAACATACAGATAAATTTAATGTAGGTTCACCTTAACCTCTTCTCATATACCTGTATATATACAGTATTAAATAAAGACAAATCTCATGTAAACTCTATCAGTTAAATCCACGATAATACATCTGTGATTACAGTCTTCCAACCAGCAACATGTATGATTTTTAAATTAAAAGTCTGTAACATAAGACTCCAATGAAATAGTCTCATCTTCTTGTCTTTAAAGCGTTCTAAGAATGTAAGTGGATTGTGATCCGTGTACACTACCGTCTCTGACATATTGCTTGTGACAGACACATTAAAATGCTGTAAGGCTGGTACCAAACTCAATGGTTCTTTTTCAATCATAGAGCATTTCCTTTGGTGGATGTTCATCTTCTTCAAAAAGTAACCAACTGGCACTTCAATCCCATCCTCATCTTCCTGTACGAGTATAACTCCAACTCCAATGTCACTAGCATCGATGGCGACTTTAAAAGGTTTTGAAAAGTGTGGTGTCGCTAAAACTGGTTTGGTGGTTAATATTGATTTCAAATGGTGGTTATATTGATTCCAAATAGTTGAATGCCTCCTGGCATGGTTCTGTCCACCAAAACTTTGTATTCTTCTTCAACAAATCGGTTAACGGTGCCACCACATTGCTGAGGTTTGGAATCCTAAGAATCGAAGCACCTCTTTCTTAGAGGTTGGTCATGGAAAATCCTCGATGGCCTTCCTCTTTGCGTTCCGTGGAATCAACCCTCCATGATCGATGTTAGAACATAGAACATAGAAGAATACAGCGCAGTACAGGCCCTTCGGCCCTCGATGTTGCGCCGATCCAAGCCCACCTAACCTACACTAGCCCACTGTCCTCCATATGCCTATCCAATGCCCGCTTAAATGCCCATAATGAGGGAGAGTCCACCACTGCTACTGGCAGGGCATTCCACGAACTCACGACTCGCTGAGTAAAGAACCTACCCCTAACATCTGTCCTATACCTACCCCCCTTTAATTTAAAGCTATGCCCCCTTGTAATAGCTGACTCCATATGTGGAAAAAGATTCTCACTGTCGACCCTATCTAAACCCCTAATCATCTTATACACCTCTATCAAGTCACCCCTAAACCTTCTTTTCTCCAATGAAGACAACCCCAAGTGCCTCAGCCTTTCCTCATACGATCTTTCTACCATACCAGGCAACATCCTGGTAAACCTCCTCTGCACCCGTTCCAGTGCCTCCACATCCTTCCTATAGTATGGCGACCAAAACTGCACACAATACTCCAGATGCGGCCGCACCAGAGTCTTATACAACTGCAACATGACCTCTGTACTCCGGAACTCAATTCCTCTACCAATAAAAGCCAGTATGCCATATGCCTTCTTCACCGCACTATTTACCTGAGTGGCAACTTTCAAAGATCTGTGTACATGGACACCAAGAACGTCACCTCTGCTTTCACGAATTCAGTTTTATTTAATTTTATCACCAGTTTTGCTTCTCAGAGTCATTCAAAGAGCTCTGCCAACTGTACCATGTGATCTTTCCAGGACTTACTAAAGATCACTACATCATCTAAATAGACTGCAGTTTGTTAACCCAGCCACAACTCTGTTCCTGAGTCTTCGGAATGTGGCAGGTGTGTTCTTCATCCGAAGGGCATCACTTTAAACTGATATCGCCTATTTGATGTTACAAACGCAGAAATTTCTTTCACCGACTCTGATAAAGGTACTTGCCAGTAACCATGCATTAAGTCAAACTTGGTGATGTAACTGGTTTGTCCAACTTTCTCGATACTGTCCTCCAATCTAGGAATTGGATATGAGTCCGATTTTGTCACGACATTGACCTTCCGATAATCCACGCAGAATTGTTGAGTCCTGTCTGTTTTGGGAACTAAGACGCTCAGCAATCTCCACTCGCTCTGGATCAGTTTGATGATGTCCTCATTGAGCATGGCCTCCACCTCCATCTGGACCTGTCTGGCTTTGAGAGGGTTAAGCCAATAGGGGTGTTGTTTTATCAGAGCAGTATTCCCTATGTCTCCTTCATGCACAATAGCATTAGTCCTCCCCATCTGATTCTTACATATGTCCTTATACTGCTGTAACAATCTTTCAACTGCGTTCTATGCTCCTGAGACAGATTGCTTACTAACCTATCCCACTCCTCAAGGACTTCTTCATTTCTTAATCTATTTTGAGGCACCTCAAAATCCACATCATCTGGATTTGATTCCTCACCCTACGGGGCAGTAACTAACACCTGTTTCTCCAGTTCTTTCTCTCTGGTATAATACCATTTCAACATGTTCACATGACATACTCGATACCGTTTTTTTCTGTCTGGCATCTTTACTAAATAATTCATCTGACTCAACTTTTTCTCAATTTGATCGGGACCACTAAACCTGGCTTTGAAGGGATCTCCTGTCACTGGTAACAGTCCTAACATGTCATCCCCTCGGGAAAACGTCCGAGACTCAGAGCGTTTATCTGCCACCTGCTTCATTCTACTCTATGCCCTCTTTAGGTGCTGTTTAGCTAAATCACCCATTCGATTTAATCTCTCCCTCACCTCCGATACATAATCTAAGTGCAAGATCTCCGCCTTTGGTCCAGTCAATTTTTCTTTAATTAATTTCAAAGGGCCTCTCACTTCATGCCCAAATATTAACTCAAATGGAGTGAACTGAGTAGATTTGTTTGGGACATCTCTAATGGCAAACCATATGAATGAGACACCCTTATCCCAATCATTCGGGTAATCCTGACAGTCCGCTCTCAACATAGTCTTCAAGGTCTGATGCCACCTTTCTAAAGCTCCCTGGGATTCAGGATGATACGCACTGAATTTAAAGTGCTGTATACCAAAGCTATCCATAACCTCCTTAAGCAGCCTTGTGGTAAAATTTGACCCTTGGTCCAACTGAATCTCTCTGGGTAGCCCACACTAGGTAGAAAGCTACTAACTCCTCTACTACCCTTTTTGCCTTTATACTCCATAATAGAATTGCCTCCGGAAATCTGGTAGACACATCCTTCATGGCTAATAAATACTGGTTCCAAATCTTAGTTCTCAGGATTGGACCTACACAATCAATGATAACCCACATGAAAAGTTCTTCAAATGCGGGAATTGGCAACAAAGGGGCTGGTTTTATTACCGCCTGTGGCTTCCCAACCATTTGGCATTTTTGACACTTACGGCAAAAGTAACCACATCCTTGTGCACTCCAGGCCAATAAAAATGTTTTTGTACCTTAGCCTGAGTCTTTCATACCCCTAGGTGACCTCCTTCAGATAGTTCATGTGCTACTGCAACACTTCCTGTCTGTATGCTATTGGCAAACAATCTGGTGCACTTCGGCCCATTTCTCCTTACACTAACCTGCTGTGGTCTCCACTTCCACTGTGAAGGATGCCTACTGCTCCATTCCCCCACCCTCATTTCCGGAAGTCTGATCACAATGCCATGTTTCTTCTCCCGGCTTACAGGCAAAAGCTCAAGCAGGAGGCCCCCTCATGAATACAGGTCCAGTGCTGGTCGGAGGAGGCAGAGGATCAACTCCAGTGCTGTTTGGAATCGGCTGATTGGGCCAACCCTCCCCTCGAGTCTCACCTCGAGACTGATTACTAAACTTAGTGATCTCAAACAGTCCACAGGTACGTTGGACGAGTACGCTACCACCTTCACAGACTTTATCAGTAAGCATGTGGAGGACTGTATACCGAGGAAATCAATCCGGGTGCTCCCCAGCAGGAAACCCTGGATGAATCAGGACATACAGAACCTGCTAAAAACCAGGCGTGAGGCCTTCAGATCAGGAGACCCAGTCAAATATAAGGAACCCAAGTATGACCTTTGCAGAGCCATTAAGACAGCCAAGGACCAATACCGATCCAAACTAGAGACCCAGACAGACACCCGGCAGCTATGGCAAGGACTGAATGACATCATATGTTCTAAAAAGAGATCTGCAAGATAGCAGACGATGACACATCCTTCCCAGATCATCTCAACGCCTTCTATGCTCGCTTTGAGCTGAATTTCGGCGGAGAGGTAACACCTATTCTGACAAGTCCTGACGAACCTATCCCAACAGTCACTGCATCAGAGTCAGATCAGTTTCCCTTCGTGTCAATCCAAAAAAAGTGATGGGACCAGACAGAGTACCAGGCTGTGCATGCGCAGATCACCTGACAGAGGTCTTCTCGGACATCTTCAACCTCTCCCTGCAGCAGGCCACTGTCCCTGCCTGTTTCAGGAGGGCCAACATCATCCCTGTGCCTAAGGCGGCTCATGCAGCATGTCTCAATGACTACCACCCAGTGACCCTAACTCGGTGGTCATGAAGTGCTTAAAAGGTTGGTCTTGGTATTAACCAACTCCAGCCTCCCCACTACTCTTGACCCACTCCAATTTGCCTATTGGACCAACAGATCCACGTCAGATGCCATATCACTTCCCTTCACTCCTCCTAGAGCATCTTGACACCAAGAACAGTTACGTAAGAATTCTACTCATTGACTACAATTCAGCCTTCAACACTATTATCCCCTCGAGACTGATTACTAAATTTAGTGATCTTGGACTAAGCCCCACTCTCTGCAACTGGATCCTCAGTTTCCTGACCCACAGTCAGTGAAGATTGGGGCAATATTTCATCCTCACTAACACTCAACACTGGAATTTCACAGGGGTGTGTAATCAGCCCCCTACTGCACTCACTGTATACCCATGACTGCGTCGCCAAATACCAGACTAATGCCATTTACAAGTTCGCTGATGATACCACCATAGTCGGTCGAATCTCAGATGGCGATGAAACAGACTTTAGGTCTGGAAAAATGATGCACTGAGAACAACCTAGCTCTCAATGTTGGCAAAACCAAGGAACTCATTATTGACTTTGGGAGGGATGTTACTCATGCCCCCCCTACACATTAACAGCACAGAGGTGGAACGAGTGGAGAGTGTCAAGCTCCTGGGAGTGGTCATCCACAACAAGTTTTATTGGACTCTTCATGTGAACCCACCAGTTACAAAGGCCCAACAACGTCTCTTCTTCCTCAGGCAGCTGAGGAAATTTGGCATGACGGCGAATATCATTGCCAAGTTTTATAGGTGCGCCATCGAGAGCATTCTGTCTGGATGTATCACTGCCTGGTATGGCAACTGTACCATTCAAGATCAGAGACGGTTACAGAGAGTGGTGAACTCGGCCCAGACAATCACAAAGGCCAACCTCCCATCTATAGAATCCATCTACCAGGCCTGCTATCAAGGAAAGGCCGCCAGCATTCTCAAAGATCTATCCCACCCTGGCAATGTTTTTCTACAACCTCTACCATCAGGGAGAAGGTACAGAAGCCTGAACACATGCACTAGCCGGTTTTGTAACAGTCTCTACCCTAATGTTGTTGGAATACTGAATGGACTCACAAACTCTTAACATTCACCTGTACCTGTGTCTTTGTTTTTGCTGCAGTTTACCTATTATTTATTTATCTATGCTATTTAACTCTGTGATCTGCCTGTACTGCTCGCAAGACAAAGCTTTTCACTGTGCCTTGGTAGACGTGACAATAAATTCAATTAAATTCAATTTCCATCTTAGGATTTTATCTTCCAGATAATAACCCCATAGAATATTCTCTGCCTCCTTTTCAAAGTACGCATCCACATTTCTTTTATTGTCTTTTAATATAAGGCCAATTACATCAAACTTAGGCAGGAGTGGGAAATGTGGACTGGATACAGCTATTTGAAGGGAAGTCCACATTTGATATGTGGGAGGCTTTCAAAGATAGATTGAAGATGGTGCATGTCCCTTTGAAGACAGAGGATAGGAAAGGCAGATTTATGAACCAGGAATGACAGGAGAAATTGTGCAGCTAGCCAAGAGGAAAAGGGAAGCATACATAAGACCCAGGCAGGTAAGAACAAAACGGGCCTTGGAGGATTATTGAGAGAGTAGGACAGATCTTAAACGAAGAATTAAGCGGGTTAAAAGGGGTCATGAAATAACTTTAGCGAGCAGAATTAAGGAGAATCCCAAGGCCTTTTATTCTTATATAAAACTAGAGAGTAACTAGAGAAAGGGTTGGTCCACTAATGATCAGCAACTTTGCAGATGACATGAAGATTGGTAGAGTAGCAGAAAGCATAAGGGACTGTCAGAATACAGGAGGATATAGATAGACTGGAGAGTTGGGCGGAAATGTGGCGGATGGTTTTCAATCCTGACAAATGTGAGGTGATGCATTTAGGCAAGTCTAATTCTAGAGCGAATAATATAATGAACGGAAGAGCCTTGGGAAAAGTTGATGGGCAGAGAGATCTGGGAGTGCAGGTCTGTTGTAGCCTGAAGATTGCTGTACAGGTGGATAGAGTGGTCAAGAAGGCATAAAGTATGTTTGCCTTTATTGTAAGGAGTATTGAGTATAAGAGCTGGCAAGTCATGTTAAAATTATACAAGACATTGGTTCATCCGCATTTAGAATACTGTGTACAGTTCTGGTCGCCACATTACCAAAAGGATGTGGATGCTTTGGAGAGGGTGCAGAGAAGGTTTATGAGAATGTTGCCTGGTATGGAAGGTGCTAGTTATGAAGAGAGGTTTTAGATTAGATTACTTACAGTGTGGAAACAGGCCCTTCGGCCCAACAAGTCCACACCGACCCGCCAAAGCGCAACTCACCCAGACACATTCCCCTACATTTACCCCTTCACCTAACACAGGAGAGGTTGAGTAGATTGGGCCTGTATTTGCTGGTATTTAGAAGAATGAGAGGTGACCTTATTGAAACATAAAAAATTCTTAGGAGACTTGACAGGATAGATATAGAATGATATTGGTTCAGCCACAGTTAGAATACTGTGTACAGTTCTGGGCACCACATTACCAAAAGAATGTGGACGCTTTGGAGAGGGTGCAGAGAAGGTTTACGAGGATGTTGCCTGGTATGGAAGGTGCTAGCTATGAAGAGAGGTTCAGTAAGTTAGGATTGTTTTCATTAGAAAAAAGGAGATTAAGGGTGGACCTGATTGAGGTCTACAAAATCATGAAGGGTATAGACAGGGTAGATAGAGATAAGTTTTTTCCCAGGGTGAGGGATTTAGTAACGAGAGGTCACGCGTTCAAGGTGAGAGGAGAAAAGTTTAAAGGGATAAACGTGGCAAGTACTTTACACAGAAGGTGGTGGGCATCTGGAACGCATTGCCAGCAGAGGTAGTAGAGGCAGGCACGGTAGGTTCATTTAAGATGCGTCTGGACAGATGCATGAGTAGGTGGGAAGCAGAGGGATCCAGATGCTTAGAAAATGGATGACAGGTTTAGACAGTGGATTTGGATCAGCTCAGGCTTGGAGGGCCAAAGGGCCTGTTCCTGGGCTGTAAACTTTCTTTGTTCTTTGTCTTGTCTTGCTGTTGCAAGTCTCTTAGTCTTTCAGGATCTTCTGTCTGACCCTCTGCCTGTTCAGGCTTTTCCTGCACCATTACATCAAACAGGGTGTCCACTAACTGAACCTCAACTCCTTCATTTTTCTCTTTACTTTTTGCTTCATGCTGTGGCTTATGATAGTGGGATCTGGTTACTACACAGTCTGGGAAAATACCAGGATATTTCTGTTTTAACTCCTCAGTTTCTTGGTCTTCCTTGGACTTCTCTCCAACAAGGGATGCCACTTCCTGCCAAATCATTCCCAAGAACAAACTGAATTCCTTGAACTGACACTCTGTCAGTCACTCCCACTGTAACTTCCCCAGTCTTAAGTTGGCACTCCAACCTGATCTTACATAAGGGAACGCTAAATTTCAGTCCATCTATCCCACAAATTACCACACTCTTGGGTAACAGATCATAAAGAGTGCATATTCGCTCATCTCTTACTATCAGTGACTGGTTAGACCCTGTATCTCTCAAAATTATAACTTCTTGTCCTTCTCCCCCTATTCTTTCTGAGTAAACTTTACCCACAAAAGCAAATTCTTTGTAGAGATCAGGTACTATCTCCATATCCAGCCCCTGCCTGGGCTGTGCACTCTCCTGCAGCTCCTCAACTCTTCTTGGGGTCTCCTTTACTACCTTCACTAATGCCACTGGCTTAGCTTCTTTGACCACATCTTTTCCCACAGTGCCTTTCTTTAATGACCAGCACTGTGCCTTTACGTGTTCCACTTTACTACAGTGGAAACACCTGAGGCCTTTCACCTCCTTTCCACCCTCTTGGGTTTTTTTTTTATCCTGTGGTAATTTCTTACCAGTGCTCTCTACTCTCGGTTTCATAGTGTAGGATCTGCCCTTCTCCCAACTTCTATCCCTTATTGGACAAAATTCTGGCTGGAAGCTTGTCTTATGCACCAACATGCATTCATCTGCTACTTCTGTTGCTCTTCTCACTTCCTCAACTTTCTGTTCCTCCATGTGAATTCTTACCATCTCTGGAAGTGAGTTTTTAAACTCCTCCAGCAGAATAATATCTCTAAGAGCCTCAAATGTCCCATTTATTTTCAAAGCACGTACCCATTGATCAAAATGACAATGTTTAATTCTTTCGAACTCAACATAAGTCTAACCTGGTTCCTTCTTTATGTTTCTGAACTGCTGTCTATATGCTTCTGGTACCAATTCATAAGCACTTAAAATAGCCTGTTTAACCTCTTCATAATCTCATGACCCCTCATCTGACAGCACGGCAAATACCCCATTAGCTCTGCCTACCAGTTTAGTCTGAACTAGCATTATCCATAAATCCTCGGACCACTCCATCTGCCAGTTTTTCACATGAAATAAAGAAGGTTTCAACATCTTTCTCATCAAAATGTGGGAGAGATTTAACATATTTAAATATATCACTACCTCCTCTTTTAATCTCCATCCTGTTAACTTGACGCTGCTGATGAAGTCGCAACTTCTCAAGTTCAAATTGTCTCTCATTTTGCTCCACTAAGAACTCTCTTCCTTTCTCCCTTTCAACTCTCTTTGCTCAGCCAAGAATCTTCTCTCTCTCTCTTACCTCTCTCTTCCTCTCTTCCCATACTTTTTCTCTGTCTCTCTCCCTCTTTCTCTTTCTCTCTCCCTCTCTCTTTCCTCCCTCTTTGTTTATCTTCTAACTCCATTTTCCTTAATCATAACTGAGGTTTTTCTACCTCTATTGCATTTGTCTGTTTCTCTGGTGCACCTCAGTGTCTGAGTAACCCCTTTACAATTTCAGCTTTACTTTTGTCTTTGGCTAATTCCAAAGGTATGGCTTTTTTCTTTCCTTCTAAACTTTCTTGACAAATTTGAGAAACACCTTCAAATCCCAGAACCTCTTTAGCAATTTCAAGAGCCATTTCTCTCATTTCTATTTTAATCAACCACAAGTTTGGGCGGCACGGTGGCACAGTGGTTAGCACTGCTGCCTCACAGCGCCAGAGACCCGGGTTCAATTCCCGACTCAGGCGACTAACTGTGTGGAGTTTGCACATTCTCCCCGTGTCTGCGTGGGTTTCCTCCGGGTGCTCTGGTTTCCTCCCACAGTCCAAAGATGTGCAGGTCAGGTGAATTGGCCATGCTAAATTGCCCGTAGTGTTAGGTCAAGGGGTAAAATGTAGGGGAATGGGTGGGTTGCGCTTCGGCGGGTCGGTGTGGACTTGTTGGGCCGAAGGGTCTGTTTCCACACTGTAAGTAATCTAATCTAATCTAAAGTCACTGAAAGCAAACAAATTGCCTCACCTACATTTTATTTAAATATCTAGGACATTAACCTGCAGGTGTTTAAATCTGCTAGGAATTTTCATACCCCCAAATCTATGCAAATCTGTCAAAACCAGTTCAAATCCCGGATGAGCCCCCAAACTGTTACGACACGAGGTAAACCCTCCTTCTTAATTTAAAACCAGCAACACAGAGAAGATTTATCCCGTGCAGTAATCTGTGAAAATTCAAGAGGCCAAGAACTATTTAAAGTAAAAATTAACAACTTTATCTTTTAAAGTATAACAGAGAATAATTAACTCACAACTACTTACACCTCCTTTCTCTAACCTATCTTTACCTTCCCTTCTATAATGCTAGTCTGATAAAAGTCACAATTAAGATTTACAGAAAAATTCACATTTTAAAACCAGCCTGCGGTCCAATCTTCTCTTTATCTTCGTCGGTAGATTGGCTCTCCAGGTCAGTGTTGAGGTTTTCCTCTGTGCAAACTCCTTCTCCAGACAGGTACCTCTCAGAGAGTTCTGACTAGCAGCCTACAGCATTCGGCAGTTCTCCACCCAACTGTTCAATTTTCCCTCGTCTTAAACCCCAAAGCAATGGATTGTGTCATTGGCTTTTAAGATTGTCAATATACTCAATTGAAATGTGATTGGAATTTGGTATTTTTGGGGTATAGTTTAAACTGATTGGCCAAATTCAAATCTGTTTTGTCATTTCCAGGCAACTAGCTACTCCAGTAGCTGGAGCACATGTTACATTGTGCCTTATTGAGAATACTTGGTGCTGTCACTGCTAGCTTTAACTCTCTTAAAGGTACAGTACACCCACATCTTCAGAACAATATCTTACATCAGCTCATCTCTACACAACTTCCAATTTCCCGAGAATCTAGATGGCACACAATCCTGATATCTAAATCCGAACTCATCCCATTCCTGCCCCAGCCATTATCCAACTGTGTCTGGAGGACACCATCCCTGCACTCTCATGTTGCAGCATTTGTTGTCCATCTCTAATCACTATTGCACTGAGTGACTGTCCACGCCATTTCAACTTCAACATTGGAGGGGGTGGGGGTTGGGGAGGGGGGGAGAGAGATGGGAGCTCAGTGGTTAGCACAGTTGAGTAATCTAAGATGGAGGACGGGAAAAATCTCTGGCTGTAACAGGCTGCTCCTTTTTTAGGTATTTTAGGTGTTGGAGGTGAATTCCAGGAGCAGCAATTGCTGTTTTATATGCTGTTGCATTATTTTGGAACTTTGGAGGAAACAAAATCAAAAATACAGCACTTTTAAAAGGAAGACAAAGGCAGCACATGGTCAGGCAGTGCAGGAGAGAGAGAGAAAAAGAAACCCACACTGTTAACTGACACAGCAGTGAACCTGCACAATTACTGACTTTGCTGTTTGAATTAATGTATCGCTGGACATCGGAGTGTGTCTGGGAAAATTAACAAACAGGGAAATTCACAGCCAATCTTGGAGGAACCTGTTTGGGAGAGGTCACAGCACAGGTCACAGGTAAGTGAATAGCTTTAAGCGGAGCCTTGCCGTAAGTCTGCAGTAGTGAGTAGAGTGGATTCTTTCTTGATGATATGTTTTATTGAGATATGGTTTTTGATTAAACTTAAAAATATAAGCCATAAGTATTGTTAGCCTGGAGCAAAGTTTTGTAGAGAAATATGACGATGGTATTTTCTAGGTCTGCAGATTCGAAGAAGCAAAAGTGGTCCTCAGTAGAGTGATATGCTCTTCTTGTGGAAGTTTAGAGAGAATTTACGTGTTACTGAGGTATTGCATCGGCAATAAACACTGTTGGTTACAAATCTTATCAGATCGAATGGATCGGTTGGAGCGACAGTTAGAGACGATGAGGAATTTGCAACAGAAAGGGGCGTGATGGATGGCAGTTGTAGGAAGGGAGAAAAGTCTCAGAAACAGTCACGTAGATGGGTTAACTCCAGAAAAGGTAAAAGAGGTAGGCAGGTAGTGCAAGAATCTTCTGTGGCTATTCCCATTTCAAACAAGTATACTGTTTCGGAAAATGTAGGGGTTGATGGATTCACAGGGGAATGTAGCACGATCAGCCAAGTTTCTGGTATTGAGACTGGCTCTAATGCAATGAAGGGTACGTTGGGTTCCAAGAGATTGATTATGTTAGGAGACTCTCAAGGCAGAGGCACAGACTTTCTGTGGCCAGCAGTGGAAAATAAGAATGGTGTGTTGCTTCCCTGGTGCCAGGATCAAGGATGTCTCAGACAGGGTGCAGAATGTTCTCAAGGAGAAGAGGGACTAAGAGGAAGCAATTGTACACATTAGTACCAACGATATAGTAAGGGAAAAGGTCGAGATTCTGAAGGGAGATTACAGAGAGTTAAGCAAGAATTTAAAAAGGAGGTCCTCAAAAGTAGTAATATCTGGATTACTCCCGGTGCTACAAGCTAAGGAATAGGAGGATAGAGCAGATGAATGCATGGCGAAGGAGCTAGTGAATGGGAGAAGGATTCACATTTTTGTATCTTTGGAATCTATTTTTGGGGTGGAAGTGACCTGTACAAGAAGGACGGATTGCACCTGAATTGGAAGGGGGCTAATATACTGGCAGGGAGATTTGCTAGAGCTGCTCAGGAGGACTTAAACTAGTAAGGTGTGATGGGGGGTGGATTGGTACAGCTGAGAACAGAAGTGAGTCAAACAGTCAGGGCAGGCAGGGACAAGGCAGGACTAATAAAGTAAACTGCATTTATTTCAATGCAAGGGGCCTAACAGGGAAGGCAGATGAACTCAGGGCATGGTTAGGAACATGGGACTGGGATATCAAAGCAATTACAGAAACATAGAACATAGAACATAGAAGAATACAGCGCAGTACAGGCCCTTCGGCCCTCGATGTTGCGCCGATCCAAGCCCACCTAACCTACACTAGCCCACTGTCCTCCATATGCCTATCCAATGCTCGCTTAAATGCCCATAATGAGGGAGAGTCCACCACTGCTACTGGCAGGGCATTCCACGAACCCACGACTCGCTGAGTAAAGAACCTACCCCTAACATCTGTCCTATACCTACCCCCCTTTAATTTAAAGCTATGCCCCCTTGTAATAGCTGACTCCATACGTGGAAAAAGATTCTCACTGTCGACCCTATCTAAACCCCTAATCATCTTATATACCTCTATCAAGTCACCCCTAAACCTTCTTTTCTCCAATGAAAACAACCCCAAGTGCCTCAGCCTTTCTTCATACGATCTTTCTACCATACCAGGCAACATCCTGGTAAACCTCCTCTGCACCCGTTCCAGTGTCTCCACATCCTTCCCATAGTATGGCGACCAAAACTGCACACAATACTCCAGATGCGGCCTCACCAGAGTCTTATACAACTGCAACATGACCTCAGTACTCCGGAACCCAATTCCTCTACCAATAAAAGCCAGTACGCCATATGCCTTCTTCACCGCACTATTTACCTGGGTGGCAACTTTCAAAGATTTGTGTACATGGACACCAAGATCCCTCTGCTCATCCACACTACCAAGTATTCGACCGTTAGCCCAGTACCCCATCTTTTTATTACTCTTACCAAAGTGAATCACCTCACACTTAGCTACATTGAACTCCATTTGCCACCTTTCTGCCCAGTTCTGCAGCTTATCTATATCCCGCTGTAACCTGCCACATCCTTCTTCACTGTCTACAACTCCTCCGACTTTCGTATCATCCGCAAACTTGCTCACCCAACCTTCTAACCCCTCCTCCTGGTCATTTATAAAAATGACAAACAGCAATGGTCCCAAAACAGATCCTTGCGGAACACCGCTAGTGACGGCACTCCAAGATGAACCTTTGCCATCAACTACTACCCTCTGTCTTCTTCCAGCCAGCCAACTCCTAATCCAAACCTCCAACTCACCCTCAATGTCATACCTCCGTATTTTTTGCAGTAGCCTACCATGGGAAACCTTATCAAACGCCTTACTAAAATCCATATACACCACATCTACTGCTTTCCCCTCGTCCACCTCCTTAGTCACCTTCTCAAAGAATTCAATAAGGTTTGTGAGGCATGACCTGCCCTTCACAAAACCATGCTGACTATCCTTGATCACATTATTCCTATCCAGATGTTCATAAATCCTATCCCTTACAATTCTCTCTAAGATTTTGCCCACAACAGAAGTGAGACTCACCGGCCTATAGTTACTAGGGTTATCCCTACTCCCCTTCTTGAACAAGGGAACCACATTTGCTAGCCTCCAATCTTCTGGCACTACTCCTGTAGACAACGAGGACATAAAAATCAAGGCCAATGGCTCTGCAATCTCCTCCCTTGCTTCCCAGAGAATCCTAGGATAAATGCCATCAGGCCCAGGGGACTTATCTATTTTCACCCTTTCCAGAATTTCCAACACCTCTTCTCTACATACCTCAAAGCCATCCATTCTACTTAATTGTGACTCAGTACTCACATTGACAACAATGTCCTGTTCCTAATTGAATACTGACGAAAAGTATTCATGGCTCAGGGATGGACAGGACTGACAGCTTAATGTTCCAGGATGCAAATGCTACAGGAAGGATAGAAAGGGAGGCAAGCGAGGAGGGGGAGTGGCATTTTTGATAAGGGATAGCATTACAGCTGTACTGAAGGAGGATATTCCCGGAAATACATCCAGGGAAGTTATTTGGGTGGAACTGAGAAGTAAGAAAGGGATGATCACCTCATTGGGATTGTATTATAGACCCCCCAATAGTCAGACGGAAATTGAGCAACAAATTTGTAAGGAGATCTCAGCTATCTGTAAGAATAATAGGGTGGTTATGGTAGGGGATTTTAAATTTCTAAACATAGACTGAGACTGCCATAGTGTTAAGGGTTTAGATGGAGAGGAATTTGTTAAGTGTGTACAAGAAATTTTTTTTGATTCAATATATGGATGGACCTACTAGAGAAGGTGCAAAACTTGACCTACTCTTGGGAAATAAGGCAGGGCAGGTGACTGAGGTGTCAGTGGGGGAGCACTTTGGGGCCAGCGGCCATAATTCTATTAGTTTGAAAATAGTGATGGAAAAGGATAGACCAGATCTAAACGTTGAGGTTCTAAATTGGAGAAAGGCCAATTTTGATGGTATTAGGCAAAAACTTTCAAAAACTGATTGGGGGCAGATGTTCGCAGGTAAAGGGATAGCTGGAAAATGGGAAGCCTTCAGAAATGAGATAACTAGAGTCCAGAGACAGTATATTCCTGTTCGGGTGAAAGGAAAGGCTGGTAAGTATAGGGAATGCTGGATAACTAAAGAAATTGAGGGTTTGGTTAAGAAAAAGAAGAAGCATATGTCAGGTATAGACAGGATAGATTAGAATGGTGCTGGAAAAGCACAGCAGTTCAGGCAGCATCCGAAGAGCAGTAAAATTGACGTTTCAGGCAAAAGCACTTCATCATAGACAGGATAGATCGAGTGAATCCTTAGAAGTGTATAAAGGCAGTAGGAGTATACTTAAGAGGGAAATCAGGAGGGCAAAAAGGGGACATAAGATAGATTTGGCAAATAGGATTAAGGAAAATCCAAAAGGTTTTTACAAACATATTAAGGACAAAAGGGTAACTAGGGAGAGAATAGAACCCCTCAAAGACCAGCAAGGCAGCCTCTGTGTGGAGTCGCAGGAGATGGGACAGATACATTGGTGCTTACTGTGGAAAAGGACATGGAAAATATAGAATGTAGGGAAATAGATGGTGACATCTTGAAAAATGTTCATATTACAGAGGAGGAAGTGTTGGATTTCTTGAAATGCATGGAAGTGGATAAATCCCTTGAACTCTTTGGGAAGCTGAGATATTTGTATCATTGATAGTCACAGGTGAGGTGCTGGAAGACTGGGGGTTGGCTAACGTGGTGCCACTATTTAAGAAAGATGGAAATCAAGCCAGGGAACTATAGACCGGTGAGCCTGACCTCAGTGGTGGGCATGTTATTGGAGGGAACCCTGAGGGACAGGATAAACATGTATTTGGAAAGGCAAGGACTGATTAGGAATTGTCAACATGGCTTTGTGCATGGGAAATCATGTCTCACAAACATGATTGAGTTTTTTGAAGAAGTAACAAAGAGGATTGATGAGGGCAAAGCGTTAGATGTGATCTATCTGGACTTCAGAAAGGCGTTCAACAAGGTTCCCCATGGGACACTGAATAGCAAGGTTAGAGCTCATGGAATACAGGGAGAACTAGCCATTTGGATACAGAACAGGCTCAAAGGTAAAAGACAGAGGTGGTGGTGGAGGGTTGTTTTTCAGTCTGGAGGCCTGTGACCAGTGGAATGCCACAAGGATCGGTGCTGGGTCCACTACTTTTCATCATTTATATAAATGATTTGGGTGTGAGCATAAGAGGTACAGTTAGTTATTTTGCAGATGACACCAAAATTGGAGGTGTAGTGGACGGCAAAGAGGGTTACCTCAGATTACAACAGGATCTTGACCAGATGGGCCAATGGGCTGAGAAGTGGCAGATGGAGTTTAATTCAGATAAATGCGAGGTGCTGCATTTTGGAAAAGCAAATCAGAGCAGGACTTATACACTTCATGGCAATGTCCTAGGGAGTGTTGCTGAACAAAGAGACTTTGGAGTGCAGGTTCATAGTTCCTTGAAAGTGGAGTCGCAGGTAGATAGGATAGTGAAGAAGGCATTTGGTATGCTTTCCTTTATTGGTCAGAGTATTGAATACAGGAGTTGTGAGGTCATATTGTGGCTATACAGGACATTGGTTAGGCCACTTTTGGAATATTGTGTGAAATTCTGGTCTCCTTCCTATCGGCAGGATGTTGTGAAGCGTGAAAGGGTTCAGAAAAGATTTAGAAGGATGTTGCCACGGTTGGAGGATTTGAGCTACAGGAAGAGGTTGAACAGGCTGGGGCTGTTTTCCCTGGAGCGTCGGAGGCTAAGGGGTGACCTTATAGAGGTTTATAGAAGGCAGGTAAGAGTCAACTCCATTGCTGTGGGTCTGGAGTCACATGTCAGCCGGACCAGGATGAAGATGGCAGATTTCCATCCCTAAGGGACATTAGTGAACCAGATGGTTTTTTTTTACAGCAATCGACATTAGCCATCATAAAGAGGGATAGGAAGCAGCTGTTCCCTTTAGCTGACGAGTTAGAAACAACTTTAGGGTGAAATGCTTGAGGTTTAGAGGGGGATTTGAGAAAAAGATACTTCACCCAATAGGGGTTTGGAATGCCTCACAACCTTTAAAACGTATTTTGATGAGCACTTGAAATGTCATAATATTTAAGGCTATGGTCCAAGTGCTGGAAAGCGGGTCTCGTGTTGATTTGGAGTAGATTTTTGTCAGTGCAGACACAATGGGCCAAAGGGCTGCTTTTGTACTATGATTCAGTGATGTGTATATTTGTAGCATGTCACCCTGGACATAGGGTCACTCACACACACATCATCCACCTGCTCTGGCTGCTACTTCACTCTCTTCGTGCTCTCTCACTTTGTTTTTACTTAAGCAGCTGCCAGCGTCTATCTCCTGCACATCAGTGATGTCACTTTTAGAATACTGCATACAATTCAGGTCGCCCTGCTGTAGGAAGGATGTGGTCGTGCTGGAATGGGTGCAGAAAAGATTTACAAGGATGTTGCCAGGGCTGGAGGATTTGAGCTATAGGTAGAGGCTGAACAGGCTGGGGCTGTTTTCCCTGGAGCGTCGGAGGCTGAGGGGTGACCTTGTAGAGGTTTATAAAATCATGAGGGATATAGATAAGGGGAACAGCAAAGGTCTTTTCCCCAGGGTGGGGGAGTCCAGAACTAGAGGGCATAGGTTTAGGGTGAGAGGGAAAAGATATAAAAGAGAACTAAGGGGCAACTTTTTCACACAGAGGGTGGTGTGCGCATGGAATGAGCTGCCAGAGGAAGTGGTAGAGGTGGATGTAATTACATTTAAAAGGCATCTGGATGGGTATATGAATAGGAAGGGTTTAGAGGGATTTGGTCCAATTGCTGGCAAATGGGCCTCGATTAGGTTGGGATATCTGGTTGGCATGGACGAGTTGAACCAAAGGGTCTATTTCCGTGCTGTACTGCTCTATGATTCCATGACTCTGCTCTGTTCTGGGCTCACTTTCACTGACCTATAGGTTGCCAGCGCTGGTATGGCTCGTGTTATTTTCTGAGTGTACAAAGTCTTTAGTGGTCAGTTACAGTGTGCCAGGTGGGCAGCTTGTACTGCGTAAGGAGCCAGGGAGTTGGGAGGATGGGCAAGTCACTGTCCAACACCATGTCATGCCAACGTTACACTCACAGCTTATGCAGCAAACCTTCTACCTGTGCAGCAAGCTCCTGGTCACAGTCGGATATCAGAGAGGAGCCTAACTGGGGTGAAGTGGGGGGATCCATGGATATTCAGGTAGCCTTAAAGTTAAACACAGAACTATTGATGCGGAAAATCTCAAACAGAAGCAGAAATCGCTGGAGAAACTCAGCAGGTCTGGCAGCATCAGCAGAAAGAGAGAGAGAAACAGAGTTAGTGTTTTGGGTCCAGTGACCCTTCTTCAGAAGTGTTGTAAGGTCAGGCGATGTCTCAGAGGTGAAGAAAGAGGGGTATTAGTCACAGCTTGGATACTTAGCTCAGTGTCAAATACAACTCTGAGTTTGCGAAGAGTCTGAGTTGAGCCTCAGATGGTCGTCAGGTAAAAGGATGGAGTCAGCGATGAAGAAAGAGAGACTGTAGCAGAGACCAAACACTCCACTTCCCAGGTTTATTAACAGCAGTAACTTCTGGAACTGAAAGTCAATGTGTCCGAGCCCTGGTTGCTATTGGCAGAGATTCTGAGCAGCTCTGCAGCTTAAAGAGGCACAATGGCTTCTGTCGTTTGAATAGTTCATGGAGTTTTTGCTCCTCCAGCTCTGGATATCTGATCGTTTCAGAATCATAACGGGATTGAGAGAGAAGGCGCTAAGTTCCAGCTGGGCATCACCAGAATCAAACTGGAAACTGATGCTTTTGGATGATGTGACTGAGGGGCAGCACGTGGATGTGAAATGGTGGGGGGGGATGTAAGGTAGATTCTTGGGGTACCAAAGGCAACAATGCAAGACAAGGTCTTTTCTCTAGGGTGGGGGAGTCCAGAACTAGAGAGCATAGGTTTAGGGTGAGAGGGCAAAGATATAAAAGAGACCTAAGGGGCAACTTTTTTACACGGAGGGTGGTACGTGTATGAAATGAGCTGCCAGAGGAAGTGGTGGAGGCTGGTACAATTACAACATTTAAAAGACATCTGGAGGGATATGTGAATAGGAAGGATTTAGAGAGATATGGGCCAAGTGCTGGCAAATGGGATTAGATTAGGTTGGGATATCTGGTCGGTATGGACGGGTTGGACCGAAGGGTCTGTTTCCATGCTGTACATCTCTATGTCTCTCTGACTCTCTGACACATGATTAGGAGGAGATGCCATGATGGGTGATTGATTATAATGGGGTATGACTGGAGCTGGATGAGACGCAGCTGGATTACATCAGAGGGACGTGGGACAAGGATGGTGTGGTCAATCATGGCAAAGGCAGCAGACAAGCCGTGAGGAATTAGCCTTGGAAAGCATCTGGAGTCTGAGTGTAATTCAATTGCCTGATGTTTAAAGCTTCTCTCTGCTATGACAGGCCAGCCTCGATATGGCCAAAAAGGATTTCTCTCTCTCTCTGACTTCCCATCTCTCTCTGTTTCCCTTCCTCCCTCCCTCTCTCTTTGGTTTCCTCTTTCTCTCTCCCTCTCTCTCTGGATTTGTCTCTCTGCTTCCCTTTTTCATTCTCACTCTCTCTCTAGCTTCCTCTGTCTCTCTCTCTCTCTCTCTCTCTCTTTCTTTCTCCCTTGCTATCTCTCTCACTCTTTCTGGCTTCATATCCCTCCCTCTCTGGCTTTCTCTCGCCCTTTTTAGCTTCCTCTTTCCCTCTGTCTCTCTATCCCTCTCTGTCAGTCTCTCTCTTTCTCCCTTGCTTTCTCTCTCACTCTTTCTGTCTTCATATCTTTCCCTCTCTAGCTTCCTCTCTTGCTCTCTTTAATTTTCTCTTTCCCTCTTTCTCTCTATCCCTGTCTGCCCCTCTCTCTCTATCTCTCTCCCTATCTATCTATCTCTCTCCCTCCAGCTTGAGACAAATACAGAGTGAGAGACAGAGAGTGCAATTCTCATAACACTTGCAAGAACAATTACCTGGAAGAAGTGTGAGGCACATATAGACTTGTTAATCCATCCGCATATTTCACCTCTATGTACATGCACTTAGCTCCCAGAAAATGCAAAAAACTTGCAGCAAATCTGAAGTTCGTCAACAATTTGTGTGACCCTTCCAATGGCGATGATTCAGTTTGTGGTTTGAGCTACAACTGAGAGAATGGGAGAGGACAACATGTGAGAACAATTAACAAATGTCAAGCACTATTCCTCTTCCTCTCAGGCAATGGTACAATACTCGCCTTCACGATGATTTGTTTCCTACTGCAGACTTTATCAAACATTCATAAAACATTTATACACAGCACTCCTGCTTTATTCCTTCAGAAATGTGGATGCTTCTAGTTTAACTGATGAATTAGATTTAGCTCCTGACATGGAGTCATCCATGTACAACATTTAGTAAGCGTGACAATTTCATTTGAGAGGAGTCTGCTGACTGAGCAGCGAATCCCTGATGTCAGGGGAGGTACAGCCCAGAAAATCGCCCGAGGTGATCTCCTGCAGGGGAACAGCGAAGGAGGGTGAGAACTGAGCAATACCCCATGTGACTTTATTGTAAGTGAAGATTAGAAAATAGAACCTGATTTGGCAGATGGTTTGCTGCTACTTTGGAAACAAAGATATTGAGATGCAGGAAGTTAAAAATCTCACAACGCCAGGTTATAGTCCAACAGGTTTAATTGGAAGCACACTAGCTTTCGGAGCGATGCTCCTTCATCAGGTGATTGTGGAGGGCTCGATTGTAACACAGAATTTATAGCAAAAATTTGCAGTGTGATGTAACTGAAATTATACATTGAAACATTGATTGTCTGTTAAGCCTTTCATCTGTTAGAATACAGTGATAGTTTCACTTCTTTCATGTGTAAATCACAAAACCCTTTTTTTTAAAGTTGCATTCTCGGGTTAGCTGTTAACAATGGTGAGAGCTAGACAATATGTTGAAGGTGTTAGCTCCCTGTGTTCTCTGTCTATGACCTGATGTTTAGATTGATTCTAATCTAAAAAGTGAGATAACAGAGTTCTACATAAATTCATGCAGTTTTTGAGTTCAGAGTTCTATATGAATGTATGCAGTTTTTGAGCAAAGTTCAATGTAACTCTGCAAGTACAAATTCACCTCACAAAATATATGTGTGCATGTGGGTCTTTGTCTGTCTGCGTGTGTGTGTCTGTCTGGGGTGGGGGTTGTGAGTATGAGAAAGTGTGTGTGTAGTGAGTGCAGAGAGTCTTAAGTCTGTGAGGCGGTGCATGTGTGGGAGTGTGTGTGTCTATAAGGGTGTGTGTGGGTGTCTGTGTGTGCGTCTGTATGTAGCTGTGTCTGTGTGTATGTGAGAGTGTGTGTGTGTAGGAATATCTGTGTTTGTGTGTAGTGCAATGGTGATCACCTGTAATGTGACATGAACCCAAGGTCCCGGTTGAGGCCCTCCCTATGGGTACCGAACTTAGCTATCAGCCTCTGCTCGGCCACTTTTCTCTGCTGCCTGTCCCGAAGTCCACCTTGGAGGATGGTCACCCGAAGGTCCGAGGCTGAATGTCCTGGACCACTGAAGTGTTCCCCAACTGGGAGGGAACCCTCCTGTCTGTTGATTGTTGTGCGGTGCCCATTCATCCGTTGTTGTAGCCTTTGCTCGGTTTTCCCAATGTACCATGCCTCCGGGCAACCCTGCCTGCAACGTATAAGATAGACAATGTTGGCTGAGTCACATGAGTACCTGCCATGTATAAGGTGGGAGGTGTTCCCACGCGTAATAGTGGTATCTATGTCCACAATCTGACACGTCTTGCAGCATCCACCGTGACAGGGTTGTATGGAGTTGTCCTGACACCCGGGCAGTTTGCTATGAACAATGATCTGTTTGAGGTTTGCCAGAGGGCAGTCAAGAGTCAAGCACATTGCTGTGGGTCTGGAGTTACATATAGGCCAGATCAGGTAAGGATGGCAGATTTCCTTCCCTCATGGACATTAGTGAACCAATTTTTTTTTCGAGACCAACAGCAACAGTTTCACAGTAATCATTAGATCCTTAATTCCAGTTTTATTTGTTGAATTCAAATTTCACTATTTGTCATGGCAAGATTTAAACTCAGGTCCTCAAAATATTGACTGGGTCTCAGGATTGATGGTTATGCACTAATACCGGTGGGTCACTGTTTCTGCTGGGATGTGCAATCCCAGGATCTGGAGCAGACTGGCTCCCCCACTGGTGAGAATTCAATTCAATTTTGCTTCAAAAGTCTGGAATTGAGAAATAGATGGGTTGGGGGGTGGTATTCTCAACTACCAACCGGCAAGCTGGCGAGACCCTCACATTGCCTCTTTTCAAGATGACCCACCACAAACACTGCCAGGATTGCGGGCCCTGGGTGCAGACCTACTGCCTGAAAGATTTCCTTTTAAATTCATTTACCTGTGGGATGTGGGCATCACGGCTAGGCTGGCATTTAATTGCTCAGATGCTGTGGGTCTGAGGTCACATCAGTTTTTTCCAACAATTGGAGATGCATGCACAGTTATCATTAGACACTTAATGTTTGATTTTTTATTGAATTCAAACCTACCATCTGCTGTGGATGTCCCCAGAAGATTACCTGGGTCTTTGGTTTAAGAACCCAGCATAATATCGCTAGGCCATCATCTCCCCTTGGCCAAACAGATCTGGCCGATCCAAGCTATTTTGTGCCCAGTAGTGCCAGCGACCCATACTGAGGTGGGTTGAGAATCGATGGAGTGGGGTGAGGGGGAAAGGCCCCTTGATCAGTACCTCCTTCCTGGGTGGGACTCCTGCGAGCCTGCAGGCCAGAGTGTACCCTCACAGACACCTGACCTAGTGATACAACAACTGAAAACCACTTTCATGTCCAACAGCAGACGCAACATGTAACGGCCAGCGCAAAGCGAGCCCACGTTCAAAGCATCACTTCTGAGCTTTACAGGCCTGCCATGTCCAGCTCAGGATGGTACTGTACAATAAAACAACCAACATTAACTCCTCACCCCAATGGTGGGGAGCCTTGCTCATCAGTACAAAAGGCAAGGCAGAAGCATTTGCAATAATCTTCAGCCAGAAGTTCCAAGAGGATGATCCATCTTCACTTCCTGTGGAGGATCACAGCATCACGGTGTGGGCGGCACGGTGGCACAGTGGTTAGCACTGCTGCCTCACAGCGCCTGAGACCTGGGTTCAATTCCCGCCTCAGGCGACTGACTGTGTGGAGTTTGCACGTTCTCCCCGTGTCTGCGTGGGTTTCCTCCGGGTGCTCCGGTTTCCTCCCACAGTCCAAAGATGTGCAGGTCAGGTGAATTGGCCACGCTAAATTGCCCGTAGTGTTAGGTAAGGGGTAAATATAGGGGCATGGGTGGTTTGCGCTTCGGCGGGTTGGTGTGGATTTGTTGGGCCGAAGGGCCTGTTTCCACGCTGTAATGTAATCTGTAATCTAATCACAGATGCCAGTCTCCAGCCAATTTGATTCATTACATCAAGAAACAGCTGAAGGTACTGGATACTGCAAAGGCCTGACAACTTTCTGACAATATCCTTGAAGATACGTGCTCTATAATTACCTGCACCCTCAGCAAAGCTGTCCCAGTCCAGCTCCAAGATAGCCATTTATCCAGCAATATGATGCATTGCCCAGGTAGGTCCTGTGCAGGCATTGGTTAGCTCAGTTGGCTGGATGTTTGGTTTGCAACACAGGGTGACAACCAACATTTCCCACACTGGCTGCGGTCACTGCTAAGGATTCTCCCTGTCTTCTAGCCTGAGGCTTGGGATTGTTAGGTTAAAGCATTACCAGATGTGTCTCTCTAGTGAGAGAGCAACACAATATTTCTCTGGGGTAGGGAAGCTTTACCGATGTTGTGTGCACAAAAACCAGGGGAGATAGTGGCATACAGGACCAGTAATGCAGAGTTCCAGACTCATGTTCAGCAGATGTGAAATTTAAATTCAATAAAAATCAGGAATTACAAACTAGATTGAAGATAACCCTGACAATTATTGTAGGTACCCATTTAGCTTGTTAATGCTCCTTAAGGAAAGAAATCTGCTGTCTTTGTCTGGTCTGTCCTACATGTAACTGGCAGAACCTCTAGCACTCATGTTTATATCTGTCAGCCAGAGCTCCCTGATTGGACCAGATTAATATCCCCAGTCAGGGAACTCATAGTCTATGAGGTGACCTCATTACAATCACTACACATAGAGTCATAGATAGAGTCATAGAGATGTACAGCATGGAAACAGACCCTTCGGTCCAACCCGTCCATGCTGACCAGATATCCTAACCCAATCTAGTCCCACCTGCGAGCACCCGGCACATATCCCTCCAAACCCTTCCTATTCGTATACCCATCCAAATGCCTGTTAAATATTGCAATTGTACCAGCCTCCACCACATCCTCTGGCCGCTCATTCCATACATGTACCACCCTCTGCGTGAAAAAGTTGCCCCTTAGGTCTCTTTTATATCTTTCCCCTCTCACCCTAAACCTATGCCCTCTAGTTCTGGACTCCCCGACCGCAGGGAAAAGACTTTGCCTATTTATCCTATTCATGCACCTCATAATTTTGTAAACCTCTATAAGGTCACCCCTTAGCCTCTGACGCTCCAGGGAAAACAGCCCCAGCCTATTCAGCCTCTCCCTGTAGCTCAGATCCTCCAACCCTGGCAACATCCTTGTAAATCTTTTCTGAACCCTTTCAAGTTTCACAACATCATTCCGATAGGAAGGAGACCTGAATTGCACGCAATATTCCAACAGTGGCCTAACCAATATCCTGTACAGCTGCAACATGACCTCCCAACTCCTGTACTCAATACTCTGACCAATAAAGGAAAGCATACCTACTTCACTATCCTATCTACCTGCGACTCCACTTTCAAGGAGCTATGAACCTGCACTCCAAGGTCTCTTTGTTCAGCAACACTCCCTAGGACCTTACCATTAAGTATATATGTCCTGCTAAGATTTGCTTTCCCAAAATGCAGCACCTCGCATTTATCTAAATTAAACTCCATCTGCCACTTCTCAGCCCATTGGCCCATCTGGTCAAGATCCTGTTGTAATCTGAGGTAACCCTCTTTGCTGTCCACTACACCTCCAATTTTGGTGTCATCTGCAAACTTACTAACTGTACCTCTTATGCTCGCATCCAAATCATTTATGTAAATGACAAAAAGTAGAGGGCCCTGCACCGATTCTTGCAGCACTCCACTGGTCACAGGCCTCCAGTTTGAAAAACAACCCTCCACCACCACCCTCTGTCTACTACCTTTGAGCCACTTCTGTATCCAAATGGCTAGTTCTCCCTGTATTCCATGAGATCTAACCTTGCTAATCAGTCTCCCATGGGGAACCTTGTTGAACACCTTACTGAAGTCCATATAGATCACATCTACTGCTCTGCCCTCATCAATCTTCTTTGTTACTTCATCAAAAAACTCAATCAAGTTTGTGAGACATGATTTCCCACGCACAAAGCCATGTTGACTATCCCTAATCAGTCCTTGCCTTTCCAAATACATGTACATCCTGTCCCTCAGGATTCCCTCCAACAACTTGCCCACCAAAGAGGTCAGGCTCACTGGTCTATAGTTCCCTGGCTTGTCCTTACCACCCTTCTTAAACAGTGGCACCACGTTTGCCAACCTCCAGTCTTCCGGCACCTCACCTGTGACTATCAATGATACAAATATCTCAGCGAGAGGCCCAGCAATCACTTCTCTAGCTTCCCACAGAGCTTCCCATGACTTAACACAATGTTAATAAAGTACTGTCCTAATGACTTTGATTTAAAAAAAATCAAAGCCTAGTTCACTCCAATTGGCACTGTTTTAATTGACCTTCAAGCCATCTTTAGAAAAGGTTCATGGCCACTACTGTGCATTAAGGTTTGTCTCAAAGTCGCCGCCCCCCCCCCTCCCATTTATCCCACAATAGTTTAAAACAAATGTTTGTGGAATCTGATAAAGGACTCACTGTTGCCACCTTATGGTGATATTTGCATGTTTAATCAGTTGGTAAGTTAGACTGGGTCACTCAAGGAATTCAGCTCTGCAATGAATAAGATAAAAGGCAAGAAGAAAAGGATTCTTGTGGTAATGTCCCAACCTCTGGGTTCAAGCCCCACCTACTCCAGAGGCTTGGAAGAACATCTCTGAATAGTTTGATTTGAAAATAGATATATAAGCAAAAAAAAGTTTGCATTTGTATAGCGCTTTTCACAGCCACTGGATATCAGAATGAGCTTTACAGCTAACAAAGTACTTTTGAATGGTACGCACCATTTTAATGTAGGGAACCACTATGCACATAACAAGCTGCCAACAACAGCAATTTGATAATAACCAGATCATCTGTTTATCTGAATTTGATTGATGAATAAATATCACCAGGGCTAACTCAAACAAACACAGCAGATGCTGGAGAAACTCAGCAGGTCTGGTAGCATCAGTGGAGAGAGAAACAGAGTAA
The DNA here is from genome assembly GCF_037043375.1 of Chiloscyllium plagiosum. Taxonomy (NCBI): domain Eukaryota; kingdom Metazoa; phylum Chordata; class Chondrichthyes; order Orectolobiformes; family Hemiscylliidae; genus Chiloscyllium; species Chiloscyllium plagiosum. The sequence continues at coordinate 12,223,587 of NW_028270153.1, forward strand.
ATGTTTCGAGTCCAGTTGGGAGAATCATAGTGCACTGGAAATCTTACCTGTTTCTGTCTCCGCAAAGGCTGTCAGATCTGCTGAGTTTCTCCAGCCCTTTCTGTGTTTGTTTCAGATTATCAGCATCTGCAGTATTTTTCTCTTCTTCAAAGTAGTGCCTTGGGATATGTCACATTGAACTGCAGAGGCAAATGGGGCCTTTGTTTAAGATGTGAGAATTTGAAAATGAGAAGCACATTTAAGCTATCCCTGAGACATAACACCACTAGCAATGCAGCACAGCACTGCAGTCTCAGACATCTCCTCCAGCAATGCAGCACAGCACTGCAGTCTCAGACATCTCCTCCAGCATTGCAGCACAGCACTGCAGTCTCAGACATCTCCAGCAATGCAGCACAGCACTGCAGTCTCAGACATCTCCTCCAGCAATGCAGCACAGCACTACAGTCTCAGACATCTCCTCCAGCAATGCAGCACAGCACTGCAGTCTCAGACATCTCCTCCAGCAATGCAGCACAGCACTACAGTGTCAGACATCTCCTCCAGCAATGCAGCACAGCACTGCAGTTTCAGACATCTCCTCCAGCAATGCAGCACAGCACTGCAGTCTCAGACATCACCTCCAGCAATGCAGCACAGCACTGCAGTCTCAGACATCTCCTCCAGCAATGCAGCACGGCACCGCTGTATCACCTGACACCACCGGCAATGTAACACAGTGCTCCAGTTTCAGCTGGCTTCACCAGCAACGCAGCACAACCACGCAGTTTGAATGTGTTCACTCCAGTCTTGGAGTAGGATTTGAGCCAGAAACCTTGAAAAAGCAGAGGCAAGGGTGTGGTCAACAGAGCCTCAGTGGTCAAGTATGTCCTGAAATGACTGCACCAGTGGGTGAGTGATGTGAGGCTGTCAGAGACCCTGATTCATCGGTTCAAATCCTGAGGCTTGAATAATTTCTCCAGATGAACAAACTTGTCAAACTGTCTCAGTGCCTGAGTCCACCTCCCTGGCCCCATGTACTTCATCTACCTATCCCACCGAAAGTACCTCTCAGACTCTAGAACGACTGAATAGGTTAGAATTTCAGCACACTGAAGGAGACCAACCAGCACATTGCAGTAAAAGAGCTGCTGTCAGATCTGCCCAGCCATCCTTGCACCTTTTTATATTTTTTCCTCACTAGTATTTATCCACCGCCCAGTTTTGATGCAATACTGGATTTTGCTTCTGCTCCTGTTTTCAGTTGTGTTCATGCCTCCACAGCAGCCCTAACCCTGCACCTCTCCCCCTTCCTCTGGTGATGGTCTCGATTTGTCACCAACTGCCCAGCTCAGGGATGGGGCTTTTTCTCTTTATTTTTCCAAGTCTACACATCATTTTCACATCTGTACCCGGACCTTCTGGATTCGGAAGGAATTCCTATATGAGGTCTTTCCTCATATGACTAAAGTTTACCGCTCTAATAAATCATAAGACTAGAAGAACATATGATTTGGGGGCAAAAATAAGCCATTCAGCCCGTCAGGTCTGCTCCGTCTTTCAATGATGGCTGATATGTTTCTCAACCCCATTCTCCTGCCATCTTCCTGTAACTCTTACTAATCCCTTACTGACCCACTTACTAATCGGGAGCCTATCTAACTCTGTCTTAAATACACTCAATGACTAGGCCTCTACAGCCCTCTTCCTCATCCTTTGGCTGAAGACATTCCTCCTCATCTCAGTTTTAAAGGGTTTTCCCTCTACTCTGAGGCTGTGCCCTCGGGACCTAGTCTCTCCTACTAGTAGAAATGCCTTCTCCATGTTTACTCTATCCAGGCCTCTTGGGATTTTGTACGTTTCAATCAGATGCCTCCTCATCCTTCTAAACTTCACCGAGCAAAGACCTAGATTCCTCAACCATTCCTCCTGTGACAAGCTCTTCATCCCCACGATCGTTCTTGTAAACTTCCTCGGGACCCCCTTCCTTAGATACAGGACTCGAAACTACTCACAATATTCCAAATGAGGTCTGAGCAGACCCTTTAACAGCCTCAGCTGTACATCCCTGCTCTTGTATTCTAACCCTCTTGAAATGAATGCTAACATTGCATTTGCCTTCCTAACTGCCAACTGAACTTGCACGTTAACCTAAAGAGAATCCTGAATTAGGGCTCCCAAGTCCCTTTGTGCTTCAAATTTCTGAAGCCTTTCCCCAATTAGAAGTTAGCCTATGTGTTTATTCTTCCAATGAAAGGGCATAACCTCACACTTTATCACATTGCATTCCAGCTACCACTTCTTTTCCTACTCTCCTAGCCTGTCCAAATCCTTTTGCAACCTCCCCACTTGCTCAGTACCACCTGCTCCTGCATCTATCCTTGTGTCAACTGCAAATGTCACACCGATACCTTCAGTTCCTTCATCCAGAGCATTAATGTGTAAGGAGAATAATTGTGTTCCAAACATAGGACCACTGCAGAGCTCCACTAGTCACCTTTGTGACTTGTAACACCGTACCACCCAGCCGGCTTGGATAAACCAAACCTTGTATTTACGTGACACCTTTAATGAAGATAAAGAGCATTATCAAACCGAGAATTGACACTCTCTGTCCTCCATAGCATGTGTTTACTGTCAGGCTTTATTGTCAGTGTGGTACATTTGCAGTCACTATTGTAATGTAGAAAATGCCACAACCGAGATACGCACAGTAGGATCCCACAACTGCAATGTGAAAATGAACAGATAGTCTGTTTATGTGTTGTTGATTGAAGGACAAAGATTGGGAGAACTTCCTTGGTTTTAGAATCATCCAGTAAAGAAAGGCCCATACTGACTCTCCAAACAGCATCCCACCCTATCCCTGTAACTCCACATTTTCCATGGCTAACCCACCTAACCTGTAGATTCCTGGATACTATGGGGCAATTTAACACAGCCAACCCACCTAACCTGAGTATCTTCAGACAGTGGGAGGAAACCCACACAGATACAAGGAGAATGTGCAAACTCCACACAGACAGTCAGCTGAGGGTGGAATTGAACGCAGGATCTTGGTGCTGTGAGGTAGCAGTGCTAACCACTGAGCCACCGTGCCATAAAACAGAACTATGGGATCTTTTACATCAACCCCAGCTAACAGATGGGGCCTGAGTTTAACATCTCATCTGAGGAACATGCCTCCAGCTATGAAATGCAGCACTCCCTCAATACTGCCTTCATTGTTGAGCCTTGATTTTTGCACTCTGCTACTGGAATGGGAAGCCCATGATTGAGAGGGATGGGAACTATCAACCAGGCCAGAAGGAGGCATTCCAGCACCGGACAGTCTTATCCATATAGCTGAGAACTTTCTCCATTATCAGCATGCTCGACCTCTGCCAGACCCTGACAGAGCTCTCCAATTATTCACAGTTACACACAACGGCTTTTCTTTTCCAATTAGAAATCCAATTTCCTTCCGAACGTCACTTTCGAATCCGCTTCCACAGCTCTGGAAATTCCGGATAACAGCAGCGAAAGCATCAAATCTCCTCATCTCCCGAGCCGGCTCTTTTTACCAGTTTACCTTAAATCTGAGTCCACCCTGGGTACCAACTCTTGAGGCCCAGGGGACACAGTTTCTCGCAATTGCTCCATCCAAAGTAATAATTTTCAGTTTATCCCCTCAGCTGGGTAATATCCTGCAGCAGGAAGAAAAGTGTGAAAGGAAGATGAAGGAAGGTGATAGAGCCTGGGGTGGGAGGGGGAGAACTGGCAAGTGCAGTTTTACAGTGTGATACCTACTCGACAAGTCTGATGCCCGTCGACAGGCAGCTTTGCTGAAATAATGTTGACTGAAGAATTAACGGGGCAGTGGGGAGACAGTAATGATGCTTCTTTAATTGCCTGAGACAGCAGTAGTCAGCGGACTCAATAATAAGAGAAATGAAATAACAGGGAAATACGAGGGAAGGGGGGGTTGATTTCAAACAGCTGGCAGAGGTTTAATGGACCGAATGGACTTGGATTTGTGCTGTAACATTCATTGATTTTAATATCATAAATCCCCTCTTTTCCATAAAGAGACAGCAGTGTATGCTGTGTAGATATAGTACTCTACCTAGACCAGCTCTGGCATTCATGCTGACAGTTTGCAAACAATTTTTTTTCCGAAGAACTGATGACCTTCATAACTAAAAAGCACAATGATTGACAGGATGTGTTCTTGGATCTGAGCCAGAGCTGCCATTTTAACTCAGCTGCAGTACAAGAAAGCCTCCTTTCCCCATCCTCCCCTCCCCCACCATTACCTTCTCCACAGCCAGAGCAATATGCTTTGCAAGGTAAGATATTCTCTTGTCTGTTATTGTACCTGAACTCAATGGAAAGTACAGGGCTATAAATGATTTTAATCAAACAGAATAATCCCAATAAAGATTTTGGTTTTACAGCTTTTTGAATGATATAGTATTGCTAAATGGTATACATTGCATTTAGAGTAAAGCTGAGTTCTTAATTGTGTGGACAACAGAGGAATGATTTACATTTGTATAGCACCTTCAATGCAATAAAATGCACAAGGCATTTCATGAGACCATCTTTTCACATAAAGTCAAAAGTCACACATCACCAGGTTATAGTCCCACGGGTTTATTTGAAATCACAAGCTTTCAGAGCACTGCTCCTTCGTCAGAGTGTCAGAGGAATGGCCACTGGACCCGAAACGTTGACTTTGCTTTCTCTGCACAGATGCTGCCAGACCTGCTGAGCTTTTCCAGCAACTTCTGTTGTTCCTCCGTAACATTGACCTGGTTTTAGATTACTAATCCAGTGACAATACTGCAATGCCATTGCCACCTTGTTCTGTAATTCATAAATATTCATGTCTACAAAAGAATGACCAACCCACCATTGTCAAATGAATGATAGATGTTGCTTTCTATCATTTCTATTATGAGACCGCAACCCCGCACCAAACCCCCACCACCCTTTCAACCCCCACACTCCTACTCCAGGGTCAGTTTTCAGACTAGGGGGTGGGGTACATAAAATAAGGCAGATGGCTCATCCACCACTGTCTCGTCCATCTGTTGAGCTGAGGTCCATACATACACCAGGTGGGCAATACTGGTCTCAACATGGAGCAACTGATCCCCAAGTACATTAGGACAGGCAGGTGGGTGGGAATGCATAGTCATATTTTTATAGCTTACAAGGTGTTGAGAAGGAAGGGGACAGGTATCATTCCGTGGGTGCCCTGTCCATAGTGAGAACAACTGCGTCCTCTCCCTACCACCATTGAAGGCTTCACCCCACCCTCTTCCTCCCAGGATCCCATGTGAGTTACCATCCCGGAACAGTGACGACTCTTTTTGGGCACATTCCTACAATCCCAGCAGTGCCCGCTGCTTTTTATTAACTGAATCCAACGACAATGGAAGACACCAGCTCATTCACCTGGGCCTACGTGACTGCTAGTTCAGTGACATAGAACAAAGAACATTACCTCGATGTTGTACCGACCTGTCAAACCAATCTGAAGCCCATCTAACCTACACTATTCCATGTACGTCCATGTGCTTGTCCAATGACGACTTAAATGTACTTAAAGTTGATGAATCTACTACCGTTGCAGGCAAAACATTCCATGCCCTTACTACTCTCTGAGTAAAGAAACTACCTCTGACATCTGTCCTATATCTATCACCCCTTAATTTAAAGCTATGCCTCCTCGTACTCACCGTCACCATTCTTGGAAAAAGGCTCTCCCTGTCCACCCTATCTAACCCTCTGATTATCTTATATGTCTCTATTAAGTCACCTCTCAACCTTCTTCTCTCCAATGAAAACAGCCTCAAGTCCCTCAGCCTTTCCTCGTAAGACCTTCCCTCCACACCAGGCAACATCCTAGTAAATCTCCTCTGCATCCTTTCCAAAGCTTCCACATCCTTCTTATAATGCGGTGACCAGAATTGTACACAATACTCCAAGTGCGGCCACACTAGATGTTTGTACAGCTGTAGCATAACCTCGTGGTTCCAGAACTTGATCCCTCTATTAATAAAAGCTAAAACACTGTATGCCTTCTTAACAACCCTGTCAACCTGGGTGGCAACTTTCAAGGATCTGTGTACCTGGACACTGAGATCTCTCTGCTCATCCACACTACCAAGAATCTTACCATTAGCCTAGTACTTTGCATTCTGGTTACTCTGACCAAAGTGAATCACCTCACACTTGTCCACATTAAACTCCATTTGCCACCTCTCAGCCCAACTCTGCAGCTTACCTATGTCTCTCTGTAACCTACAACATCCTTTGTCACTATCCACAACTCCACCGACCTTAGTGTCGTCTGCAAATTTACTAATCCACCCTTCTACGCCCTCACCCAGGTCGTTTATAAAAATGACGAACAGCAGTGGACCCAACACCGACCCTTGTGGTACACCACCAGTAACTGGACTCCAGGATGAACATTTCCCATCAACCACCACTCTCTGTCTTCTTTCAGCAAGCCAATTACTGATCCAAACTGCTATATCTCCCACAATCCCATTCCTCCACATTTTGTACAATAGCCTACTGTGAGGAACCTTATTGAACGCCTTGCTGAAATTCATATACACCACATCAACCAGTTTACTCTCATCTACCTGTTTGGTCACCTTCTCAAAGAACTCAATAAGGTTTGTGAGGCACGACCTACCCTTCACAAAACCGTGTTGATTATCCCTAATCAAATTATTATTTTCTAGATGATTATAAATCCTATCTCTTATAACCTTTTCCAACACTTTACCAACAACTGAAGTAAGGCCCACTGGTCTATAATTACCAGGATTGTTTCTACTCCCCTTCTTGAACAGGGGAACCACATTTGCTATCCTCCAGTCTTCTGGCACTACTCTTGTAGACAATGACGATTTAAAGATCAATGCCAAAGGCTCGGCAATCTCCTCCCTGGCTTCCCAGAGGATCCTGGGATAAATCCCATCCGGCCCAGGGGACTTATCTATTTTCACACTCTGCAGGATTTCTAATACCTCTTCCTTGTGAACCCCAATCCCACCTAGTCTAGTAGTCTGTATCTCAGTATTCTCCTCAACAACATTGTCGTTTTCTAGAATGAATACTGTTGAAATATATTCAGTTAGTGCTTCCCCTATCTCCTCTGACTCCACACACAACTTCCCACTACTATCCTTGATTGGCCCTAATCTTACTCTCATCATTCTTTTATTCCTTAAATACCTATAGAAAGCCTTAGGGTTTACCCTGATCCTATCTGCCAACAACTTCTCATGTCTCCTCCTGGCTCTTCTGAGCTCTCTCTTTAGGTCTTTCCTGGCTACCTTGTAACCCTCAAGCGCCCTAACTGAGCCTTCACATCTCATCCTAACATAAGCCTTTTTCTTCCTCTTGACCAGAGATTCCACTTCCTTCATAAACCATGGCTCCCGCACTCTACAGCTTCCTCCCTGCCTGACAAGTACATACTTATCTAGGACACACAGGATCTTTTCCTTGAATAAGCTCCACATTTCTAATGTGCCCATCCCCTACAGTTTCCTTCCCCGTCCTATGCTTCCTAAATCTTGCCTAATCGATCGTAATTGCCTCTCCCCCAGCTGTAACTCTTGCCCATCCCTTTCTATCACTAAAGTAAACATAACAGAATTGTGATCAGTATCACCAAAGTGCTCACCTACTTCCAAGTCTAACACCTGGCCGGGCTCATTGCCCAGTACCAAATCTAATGTGGCTTCGCCCCTGGTTGGCCTGTCTACCTGCTGTGTCAGGAAGCCCTCCTGCACACACTGGACAAAAACTGACCCATCTATAGTACCAACAACTGAAGTAAGGCTCACTGGTCTATAATTACTAGGGTTGTTTCTACTCCCCTTCTTGAACAGGGAAACAACATTTGCTATCCTGGCACTACTCCTGTAGACAATGACGATTTAAAGATCAATGCCAAAGGCTCGGCAATCTCTATAGTACTCGTACTATAGTGTTCCCAGTCAATATTTGGAAAGTTGAAGTCCCCCATGACAACTACCCTGTCTCTCTCACTCATCGAGAATCATCTTTGCTATCGTTTCCTCTACATCTCTGGAACTATTCGGAGGCCTATAGAAAACTCCCAACAGGATGACCTCTCTTTTCCTGTTTCTAACCTTCGCCCATACTACTTCAGTTGACGAGTCCCCAAACACCCTTTCTGCAACTGCAATACTGTCCTTGACCAACAATGCCACACCTCCCCCTCTTTTATCATCTTCTCTGTTCTTACTGAAACATCTAAATCCTGGAACCTGCAACAACCATTCCTGTCCCTACTCTAACCATGTCTCCGAAATGGCCACAACTTTGAAGTCCCAGGTACCAACCCATGCTGCAAGTTCACCCACCTTATTCTGGATGCTCCTGGCGTTGAAGTAGACACACTTCAAACCAACCTCTTGCTTGCCGGTGCCATCTTACGTCACTGAAACTTGATTTTGGACCTCCCTACTCTCAACCTTTTCTATACTCAAACTACATTTTTGGTTCCCATCCCCCTGCTGGATTAGTTTAAACCCACCCAATGGCCTTAGCAAATTTCTCCCCCAGGTTATTGGTACCCCTCTGGTTCAGATGAAGACCATCCTGCTTGTAGAGGTCCCACCTTCCCCAGAAAGAGCCCCAAATATCCAAGAATCCAAAACCCTCCCTCCTGCACCATCCCTGTAGCCACGTGTTCAACTCCTCTCTCTCCCTATTCCTCGCCTCACTAGCACGTGGCACGGGCAAAAAACCAGAGACAACAACTCTGTTTGTCCTAGCTCTAAGCTTCCATCCTAGCTCCCTGAATTTCTGCCGTAAATCCCCATCTCTCTTCCTACCTATGTCATTGGTGCCTATGTGGACCACGACTTGGGACTGCTCCCCCTCCCCCTTAAGGATCCCAAAAACATGATCAGAGACATCACGAACCCTGGCACCTGGGAGGCAACACATCAACCGTGAGTCTCTCTCGTCCCCACAGAACCTCCTTCTGTCCCCCTAACTATGGAGTCCCCAATGACTACTGCTCTGCTCCTCTTTCCCCTTCCCTTCTGAGCAGCAGGGACTCTGTGCCAGAGCACTGTGCCCCACTGCTTTCCCCTGGTAAGTTGTCCCCCTCAACATGATCACTTCATCGCCACTTTCAAAGTCTCTGAGATTGGTGGAGAGCTGGCTGGGTGAGAGGGCGGCTTAGCATAGAACATAAAACATAGAACATTACAGCGCAGTACAGGCCCTTTAGCCATTGACAATGTGCCAACCTGTGAAACCAATCCAACCTACACTTTTCCATTATCATCCATATGTTTATCCAGTGACCACTTAAATGCCCTCAAAGTTGGTGAGTCTACTTTGTTGCAGGCAGGGCGTTCCATGCCCTTACTACTCTCTGAAGTACTCTCTGGGCAGTATTGGGACATCTTCCTCATGTCAAACTTATAGGGTGGCACTCTCACTTCTATGTAAAAATCAAGCATCATTCCAATGCTCTCAGCGTGTGTCTTGATTGAAGTTCCAGGGAAGTACTGAAGAGGTACTGCACTGTTAGATGTACTGTCTTACAAATGAGACTTTAAGCCAAGACCCTGTTTGCCATTTCTGACTGGATGGTTACTATTCGATAAACAGCATATGAATTTTCCCGAGCCTCCTGACTATCTGCCAAATGACATGATTGACAGAACAGACAATGCTGCTGTAAGTGGGAGCTTGCTATGTGCAAATTGGTTGCTGCATTTCCTAAATATCAACAGTAACTACACTCCAAAAAGTAGATCTTGGTGGTAGAGTGCTTTGAGGTGTCCTGGGGTTATAAAACGTCTTGTTCATTTTCCCCCTCTCCAATATTTCTGATAATTACCAAACAAAAGATGAACAAAAATTTCCACTGTCCCTGTGATATTTTCTCCTATTGGCTCATTGTTGTGCAGCAATGTCCAGTCAAGTAATTTCCAATTCCTCGGGACTTCATGGGGCAATTCTAAAGAGTTGGCAAGCTAACTTGAGTCAAGCAGTATTCGATCTGGTTGCATTTTATTGACTTAGTAGGTCAGCTGTATAACCCTGAAGCCAGTAACACTCACCATGAAACCATTGATTGTCATAAAAATCTGATTTCCCCCTTTGGGGAAGAAAATCTGTTAGCTACACTCAGGGGAAAGTGATGAGTGTAGATGCTGGAGATCAGAGTCAAAAAGTATGACACTGGAAAAGCACAGCAGGTCAGGCAGCATCCAAGGAACAGGAGAGTTGATGCTTTGAACATAAATTCTTCATCAGGAAAGACGGGGGTGCCCAAGGGGGCTGAGAGATAAATAAATAGGAGAGGGGTAGGAGAGGGGTAGGGGTGGGGCTGGGGGGAAGGTAGCTGGGAATGCAATAGGTAGCTGAAGGAGAGGGAAAGGGGGGCAATGGTGACAGGTCGGAACAGAGGGTGGATTGGAAAGATGGGAAGGAAGATGGACAGGTAGGACAGTTCAAGAGGTTGCTGCCGAGTTGGAGGGTTGGATCTAGGATGAGGTGGGGGGAAAGGAAACTGGTGAAATCAACATTGATCCGGTGTGGTTGGAGGGTCCCAAGGCAGAAGATGAGACGTTCTTCCTCCAGGGATCAGATAGCTCGCTTTGGCAGTGGAGGAGACCCAGAACTTGCATGTCCTTGGCAGAGTGAGAGGGGGAGTTGAAGTGTTCAGCCACAGGGCAGTGGGGTTGGTTGGTGTATGTGTCCTGGAGATGTTCTCTGAAATGTTCCGTAAGTTGGCGTCCTGTCCCCCAATGTAGAGGAGACCACATCGAGAGCAACGGACACAGTAGATAAGGTGTTTGGAGATGCAGGAAAATCTCTGCTGGATGTGGAAGGATCCTTTGAGGCCTTGGATGGAGGTGAGGAAGAAGGTGTGGGCGCAGGTTTAACACCTCTTGCGGTGGCAAGGGAAGGTTCAGGAGTGGAGAGTGGGTTGGTGGGGAGCCTGGACCTGGGAGTCACAGAGGGAATGGTCTCTGTGGAATGCTGAAAGGGATGGGGAGGGAAATATATCTCTGGTGGTGGGGTGTGACTGTAAGTGGTGGAAATGGCGGAGGATGATGTGCTGTATCCGGAGATTGGTGGGGTGGAAGGTGAGGACCAGGGGGTTTCTGACCTTGTTGCAGATGGAGGGGTGGGGTTCAAGGGCAGAGGTGCGGGAAGCGGAGTGAACATCCCAGATGGCCTCTGACTTCAAGGACCTCAATTTCCCCTCCCTCATGGTCGACGACGCCCTCCAGCACATCTCCTCCACTTCCTGCACCTCCACCATTGAACCCCACCTCTCCAACCACAACAAAGATAGAACCCCTGTGGTACTCACCTTCCACCCATTAATCTCCGGAATCAGCATATTATCTTCCACAATTTTTGCCACCTGCAGTCAGACCCCACCACCAGAGGTATAGTTCCCTCCCCATTCCTTTCAGCATTCCGCAGAGACCATTCCCTCTGCGACTCCTTCATCAGGTCCACGCCCCCCACTAACCCATCCTCACTCCCAGCACCTTCCCTTGCCACTGCAGGAAGTGTAAAACCTGGACCCACACCGCCCCCCTCACCTCCATCCAAGGCCCCAAACATTCCTGATGAAGAGCTTACGCTCAAAACGTCAACTCTGTCTAAACCCAGCCAGGCCTCTGTTTAACTCTAAACTCTTTGAGAGTTCCTCACTTCAGTGAGTGCATGCAGCTGGCCGTATGCACAGGGGATTACAATCTAACCTGTTCCTACATTCCTCAAATCTTCACAGATGGACCATACTACCTGTGTAATATTCAGGGGCAGATTGAACCCTCGTCCCTTTTTACCCTGCTTTGGTTAGGCCACTTTTGGAATACTGCATTTAGTTGTGGTCTCCCTGCTTTAGGAAGGATGTTGTGAAACTTGAAAGGGTTCAGAAAAGATCTACAAGGATGTTGCTGGGGCTGGAGGGTTTGAGGGAGAGCCCGAATAAGCGGGGGCTGTTTTCTCTGGAGCATCAGTGGCTGAGGAGTGACCTTGTAGAGGTTTATAAAATCATGAGGGGCATGGATAGGGTAAATAGCCGAGGTCTTCTCCCCAGGGTAGGGGAGTCCTGGAAGGTATAGGTTCAGGGTGAGAGGGGAAAGATTTTTAAAGGACCTGAGGGGTAACTTTTCACGCAGAGGGTGGTGCCGTGTATGGAATGAGGAAGTGATGGAGGCTGGTACAGTTACAACATTTAAAAAGCATTTGGATGGGTATATGAATAGGAAGGGTTTAGAGAGATATGGGCTAAGTGCTGGCAAATGGGAATAGATTAATTTAGGATATCTGGTCGGCATGGACGAGTTGGACCAAAAGGTTTGTTTCCGAGCTGTATAATTCTCTGATTCTAAGTGTTTTGAGTGTAGAACATAAACACTCTGTTCATAAGAACGTCAGAACCAGGAGCAGGAGTAGGCCATCCAGCCCTTTGAGCTGCTCTGCCATTCAATAAGATCATGGCTAATCTTCTCGTGGACTCAGCTCCACTTACCCACGTTTTCACAATATCTCTTAATTCCTTTATTTTTCAAAAACACATCTACCTTAGCTTTACAAGCGGTTACTGAAGTAGCATCAACTACTTCCCAGGGCAAGGAATTCCATAGATTAACAAACGTCTGGGTGAAGAAGTCCCTTCTCAGTTCAGTTCGAAACCTGCTCCCTCTAATCTTGAGGCCATGCCCTCTTGTCTCAGTCTCACCCACCAGTGGAAACATCCTCTCTACTTCTATTTTATCGATTCCCTTCATAATTTTATATGTTTTTATAAGATCCCCCCTCATTCTTTTGAATTCCAATGAATATAATCCCAATCTACTCAGCCTCCCCTCCTAGGCCATCCCCTCAACTCCGGCAGTTCTTCCTTTCTTAAGAAAGGAGAACAAATCTGCACGCAGTAGTCCAGATGTGGCCTCACCAGCACCTGTACAGCTATAACCTCTCTGCTTTTAAACTCAACCCTTTTAGCAACGAAGGACAAAATTCCATTTGCCTTCCTAATTACTTGTTGTACCTGCAGACCAACCTTCTGTGATTCGTGCACAAGGACATCCAGGTCCCTCTGCAAATCAGCATGCTTCAACTTTTTAACATTCAAGAAATAATCTATTTTGCTGTTATTCCTACCAAAACGTATGACTTCACATTTATTAACATTGTATTCCATCTGCCAGACCTTTGCCCACTCACTCAATGCATCTACGTTCCTCTGCAAAGTTTCACAGTCCTCTGCATACTTTGCTCTACCACTTATCCTAGTGTCATTGGCAAATTTTGACTCCGTACACATGGTCCCCAACTTCAAATCATCGATATAAATTGTAAATAATTGCAGTCCCAACACCGATCCTGAAGCATACCACTAGTCACTGATTGCCAGCCAGAATAGCACTCATTTATCAATTAATTGACTGATTAGATGTCAGTCAACTAATCCTCTGTCCACGCTAATACTCTACCCCTAACACCATGCATCTTTATCTTATGCAGCAGCCTCATGTGCGGCACCTTGTCAAGGACCTTTTGGAAATCTAGGTACACCACATCCACTGGGTCCACATTGTCCACCTTGCTTGAAATGTCTTCCTAGAATTCCAAAAGATTTGTGAAGCATGACCTCCCCTGCTATTTCTTCCTGTTCAGGCCGGACTAGTTTTTTCTGGGATTTATCCTCCAACTAATCATGTTTATTCCTGGACTCAGTGGTTTGAACTTGCTGTGCCTTATACAGCTCAGGTATCCTCCAGATAAACCCACTTGGCCATCCTGAGAACTAATTAACTTTAACAACCAATTTATTTTTTACGGTTGCATTTCTTTCAAACAAGGAACTCAATTGACTTCATTTAGCTTGAAGGCAGCCATTGAACTGCACAATGTGAGGGAACAAAGTTAAATGTACAATTCAAATGGCACAGTTAATAACTGTATCCTGTGACTGAAATATGACTTGAATGGGCTCAGCATTGTGCATGTCTGAGTCTGTGTCTTGTCAGAAACTCAGACATGACCACATTTGGTGCTATTGGCTGCAGTGTGAGGTCACACATATATGGTTAAGGCAACTTGTACTTGCACTGACCACTCTAAAAGAACCCTGAAGTTCACATATGTTTAGAAGCAGCCCATAATAATTCACCACAAAGGGGTACGAGACGGGTTTACTGCACGTGGTGACAGATGCAAATATGTTCACAAGAGATGTTTGGCAGCTGGCTCAGGGGAAATTGTTAGCAGTTTTCAAAACTGCAGCAAGCTCGTAATCAGAGATAAGAGGAGATCTTCAAAAAAGTACTTAGGGCATCACAGACACACGTGCACACATAGTTCCAGACACAGAGAGACACAGTCACACACATACAAAATACACACACACGCGCGCGCACACACAATCAGGCATATAGACACAGAAAAACAGGCACGCACACAGGCACACAGATACAGTAACACACAAACTCAAATACCTAGGCACACACGCAAACACACAATCAGGCATACAGATACAAAAAAAAGACATATACACAAACATTGACACGCAGACACAGAAACACACCAGACGCAAACACACAGGCGTGCGAGGGCACACACACACATTGAGACACACAGAAATCCAGACACACACAGGGATCCAGAAACTCAGACATACAGACACACACAGGGACATAGAAACCCAGACATATAGACATACACAGCCACACACACAAACTCAGACATACACATACACATGCACAGGTACTGACACACAGGGATACACACATAGATGCACACAAACACTCAAAAGCCCACACATACATAGACACAATCACAATACCAGAAGCACTGACACACTTAGATATACATACAAACACACACAGATGCAGTGACATCAATATTACCTTAGCTGGGGAGGGGGGATTGGCTTATTCCGATTAACTGCTTATGGTTCTAGCTAGAGTTTATTGCCTGTGAGGAGTACAGCACAGCTTGGATAGTACTGCATGTGAGAAAATGTCTGACCTTGGCTCCCACTTCCTCGAGACTGGAAGATTGAAGGATGACCTAATCGAGGTACTTAAGGATTCAGGAGCTGGGTAGACTATTTCCTCGGAGCACTGCGTGTAAATGTAGGAACATTGAACCACAAGCAAATAATCTTAAATATAAAGCTTTTGGTGGTTCAGCAGAGAAATCAGGAAGCATTTATTTACAGAAAGGAAATCCAGTCGATTTCTCTTTCATTAAGGTTGGATTGCTCAACATTTTCATTGTGTAAGAATATCAAAGCATTTAAAGGAAATGCAGATAAAATGAGTTGAGATATAGATTAACCAGGATCTATGGTCCTTGAAGATATTGCAAAGGAGAACAGAAGAAGTGCTATCACATGAAGCATTTGCCCTGTTTCTCTCTCCATAGAGGCTGCCAGATCTGCTGAATTTCTCCAGCATTTTCTGTTTTTACAATAGAATCATAGAATTTTACAGTACAGACGAAGGCCATTTGGCCCATTGTATATGTACCAGCTCCAGTAAGAGCTACCCAGTTAGCTCCATTCTCCAGCCCTATCTCTGTAACCCTCTAAATTCAACTATCCACAGTCTCCTCTTGTGTTCTGCCAATATTTCATCTGATTTATGTGTTCCTGGGATGAGACAGGGTCAGCATGCATTGCCTATCCCTAATTGCCCTTGAGAAGGTGATGGGGAACTGCATTCTTGAATCACTACTGTACAAATGATATTGATGCACGCCTACTAATGTTTGGGGAGGAGTTCCGGGATTTTGACCTGGAAACATTGAAGGAACGGCGATATATTTCCAAGTCAGGATGGTGAATGCCTCAGAGGGGAACATGCAGGTGATGGTGTTCCATGTATCTGCTATTCTTGTCCTTCCCGATGGAAGGGGTCATGAAAGGTACTGCTGAAGGACACATGCTGAGCTATTCTCTACAATACACACTGCTCCTGGTGGTGGCTGGAGTAAGTGCTGAGGTGGTGGGTAGATGGGGTGCTAATCAAACGGGCTGCTTTCTGCAGGATCTTCCATTGCAGTTACAGTGACAATCAGAAGAATCCACGAGGAAATATCCAGGGATAGTGACAAGAGGAATTCACATCTGCTTGTTCACTGATTTACACCGTTAATTTATGGACAAAAGGCTGTTGATGGAATAAAAGTAATTTTAGGAAATAAACCTTCAGCACACGCCGAACATCTGATGATTTCTCTGCCTCTAATTAAGTGTCTGAAATAGGCTTCTGTTCTTGGTAGATGACATTGCAACTTCATGTCAGTGATGTGCATAGGAGCTGAAATGTACCTACCAGACTCTCACTGACAGCGCAAAGACCCAGAGAATAGATGCTACTCTAAACAAGGATTGATTAATGTCCCATTTATTTATCTCCTAATAATATGTCATAATAAAAGTCACACACTTTGACCGCCTTGTGCTAAATCTTTCTTTACAGATCTGGGAGATAAAGTTCAACATGATCTGGGAGATTTTCCTGAACTGGAGGTTGTTTTACATTGACAGGCATTTGGGATATATTCCATCTCTCAGAAAAATACCTTTAATTTATTTTTACTCCTGTTCTTTCTTTCCCCCACACTGCCGCCTAACTGCGGTGGTGCTTATTTTTCCCCAGCAGCCATGGTGTGTGTGTGCAGGTGTGAGACACAGTGAGAGACACAAGGTGCACGAATCTTTATTCAATTTCCACCACCAGGAAGATAGGAAAACACCCGGGTGGCCAGTGACAAGCAGTGCCCTTCACATCAAAGGGCAGTGCTGTGTGATCAAACAGTGAAGGGGAGGGCAGGGATTAAATCAAAATAGAGTTGGAGGGTGAAATAATGCACTCCATTCCCTGCAGCGCCCACCTCTCCCTGAACAACTCCAGGGTGTTGGTCGACGCCGCGTGCTCCTTCTCCAAGGACACCCGGGCTCTAACGTAACCGCGGAAAAGGGGCAGGCAGTCGGCCCTAACGACCCCCTCCACGGCCCGCTGCATCGACCTGTTTATGGCCAGTTTGGCCAGGCCCAGGAGCAGACCCACAAGGAGGTCTTCAGACCTGCCCTCCCTCCTCCGTATCCAAAGATCAGGAGCGTGGGACTTAAGTGCAATCAAAAGCAGAGAAGGAGGTTTTTGAGAAAATCAAAAAGGGAGTGAAAACGCCCACACCCAATATACACGTGGTCCACGGACTCCACAGCGCCACAGAACAAGCAGTTGGGCTGGGAGTCCGTGAACCACCGCAATCTGCGGTTGCAGGGGACTGCTGCGTGCAGCACCCTCCACCCCAGATCCCCGAAAGGGGGAGGACTCCCGCGTAGAGAGCCCTCCACTGGGGATCCACACCGCCCGGTGGCAAATGGTCACGCCAAGGCGTGTCCGGACGGGGTGGATGAGAAACACCTTTAAAAAGCAGCCTACCCAATTAAACTTCATGTGCTTCCAGTAGGATGAGTGGCTAATTAGGATTGAAAAAGAGTATGAAATAAAGAAAATCTCTGTTGAACAATCAGATCGAAACTGAGGGACGCACTAACTGAAGAGCTGTAGACAGCACTGACAGAGAGCCAACAACATAGGGAGCTGTGGTACAACAGCAACCGGCATTTATCTGGCACCCTTACTGCAATAAGAAAATCCCAAAGCACTTTTCAGGAGCATTCTAAAATGAACACACAGATGAGCAGCAGAAACAGACCCTCCAAGCCTGCTCCACCATTCAGTCAGTCAGAGGTCACATGACACCAGGTTATAGTCCAACAGATTTATTTGTTTTTAGATAAGATTACTTACAGTGTGGAAACAGGCCCTTCAGCCCAAGTCCACACCGACCCTCAGAAGAGCAACCCACCCAGACCCATTCCCCTACATTTACCCCTTCACCTAACACTATGGGCAATTTAGCATGGCCAATTCACCTAACCTGCACATTTTTGGACTGTGGGAGGAAACCGGAGCTTTTATTTGAAATCACAAGCTTTCAGAGCACCGCTCCAATAGCTTATGACTTCAAATAAACCTGTTGGACTGTAACCTGGTGTCGTGTGACTTTGCCCATCCCGGGCCAACACTGGCACCTCCATATCAAGACCACCAGTTAGTAAGATCATGGCTTCTCTATTTGCATTTCAATTTTTTTTCTTTCATGGCCAAGCCAGCTGTAGGTCTGGAGTCACATGTAGGCCAGACCAGGTAGGGATAGCAGTTTCCTTTCCTAAAGGACATTAGTGAACCAGATGGGGCTTTCAAACAATCGACACTGGCTTCATGGTCATTATTAGACTCTTTATTCCAGATTTTTATTGAATTCAAATTCCACCATCTGACATGGCAGGACCCGAACCTGAACATTCCCTATGTGGATTAACAGTCCAGCAATAACATCATTAGGCCAAGGCCTCCACTAAATTCCATGTTTCCATCTGCTCAGCACCTCCCCCCCCACCCAATAATTTTTCATTCCCCTTCCTTACATGAATCTCCATCTCCATCTTCAAAATATTTGATAATCCTGAGGCAGAAAGTTCCAAAATCGCACGGCCCTCTGGGAAAAAAGGTTGCCCCTGTCTCTATCCTAAAACGGTGGTCTCAAACAACAAAGTCGGGGGTGGGGGGGAGGCAGAAAATGTTATTGCGGGAATTCCAGAGTTTTAGGGTCTAGCGACTTTGGTGGGGCTGGGGAGAGTTTAAAATCAGCAAGGAGTAAATTGAGCAACGGTTTTCACAAGCAAGTCAAATGCAGGTGGACTGAAGTACACCATACATGCAGTGGTCTGTAATGTGCATAATTCCTGAAGAAGGGCTTATGCCCAAAACGTCGATTCTCCTGTTCCCTGGATGCTGCCTGACCTGCTGCGCTTTTCCAGCAACACATTTTCAGCTCTGATCTCCAGCATCTGCAGACCTCACTTTCTCCTGTAATGTGCATAAACCAGGTAGCTCCAGGTTACACAATAATGCTTACAGATAGTGAATAGGAGATGAAGCATCATGCAGAGAGACAGCCTATTATAATTCGTGGAGAATGGCAAGTTGTATCAACGATTGCCTTGAGTACAGGTCCCATAGGACACTTCAATGGACAGTGCATTGTGAGGGGCATTGTAACGCATACAGACGGCAGCACACGTGATTGAGGTAATGATTTATTGATTTTGTATTACGATGTCATCTGCACAATTCACTGGGATGAAAGAGAGCGTAAAATTATCGTCTCACTGAGCACCGTGAATTATTTTATTAAAACAATCATTAAGACAATGATGTGAAATCAATGGATTGTAAATGCTGGCCACTCATATTGAGCAGTACATGGCAATAAGGTCGGGACAGAGTCACACATTCAATAAAACAAAGGATGTGCTTTTGGATCACTTTAGTTCCTACGTTCTTCAGTCACTGGTAGTTTACATGGTAATGTCCCACTGAATATTCACACAGCAAGGGCCCACAAATTATAGTGAACCATAGAATCCCAGGATGGTCACAGCACAGAAAGGGCGGGCTATTCGGTCCATCCTGTCTGTGCCATCTCTCCAAATGAGCTTTTTACTCAGTGCCATTCACCTCCATTCTCCCTGCACATTGTTCTTTTTCACATGTCAGTCAGATCTCCTTTTGAAAGCTCGTATTGAGTCCCCGCCTCCATCTCACTTTCATTCCAGACTATTACTATTCATTGTGTGAAACAAGTGTTTTCCTTATGTCAGAAACAAAAACCAAAATTGCTGGAAAAACTCAGCAGGTCTGGCAGCATTTGTGGAGGGGTTACTGGACCCGAAACATACACTCTGATTTCTCTTCACAGATGCTGAGATTATTGGTTTTGCTTCTGATTTACAGCATCTGCAGTACTTTCAGTTTCTCCTTACATCACTCTTTCATCTTGTATTAATCACTTTAAGTCTATGCCTTTTGTTCCCGAAGGTAAATAACCAACTAATCTACTTTGCTGTTAATAATTAGGGAGAGAAGTGGGAGGAGGCACTCAGAGAACCCCCTACCCAACATCTTCTTTCAGGATTGACAAATGGGGACCCCAGGTTAATGTCTCATCTGATAGACACTCCTCCAACCAGGCAGCATTCCCTTCGCGCTGCACTGAAGTGGCAGCCTGGACTGTGTCTGGACTGCTAACAGCAACAGCTTGGATTTCTGAGGTATCTTTAGAGCTGAAATGATCTTAGCAGAGTAAGGGAAAATGGCCATCAATCTAGGGAGAGAGAGAGAGAGAGAGAGAGAGAGAGAGAGAGAGAGAGAGAGAGAGGGTTGGTGAAAACCTTGAGGAAATAAGATGGATTTTGAGAAGGATTTAAAGGATGAGAAGAATCAATAGAGTGTAGGAAGGAGATCTCCGAATCAGTCAACTCAGTTGGACAGACACTGACACCAATGGCAGAGCCATGGAATGCACAAGGAGCTGAGTCAGAGGAGAGAAGGCATGGAGATACCAGTCTCAAAGAGCTTCGAAAGATAGAGAATGAGGTCCTGAAACAGTTTAGACATCCATGAATGAATGCAATAGACTATAGGGGCTTGGTTCTTTGATAAGATACACGCAGCAGAGTTTTGGATGGGCGAAAGGTGGGAGTCTAACAGGAGAGCATCAGCCAGGTCGAGATTCACCAATGCTCACGGGTTTTAGCCCCAGGTGAGATCAGAGATGTCCTCAAACAGGATGTCAATATTGGTCAGAAATAATAAGTAATCCAGAGACCTAGGTAATGTCCCTGGGACTGGGGTTTGAATCCCACCACGATAGATAATGAAACTTGAATTCAATAAAGAAAACAAGAATTTAGAGTCTAATAATGATCCCTGTTGATTGCACATCCCCACCTGGTTCACTAAGCTCCTCTAGGGAAAGAAAACTGCCATTTTTATTTCATCTGACCTATATGTGACTCCATGTGATAGCTCTTAATTGGCAAGTCATTGACTTGCACCAACTGCTAAAAAGCTTAAAACAGGAATGAAACCTGATGGACCGTCTGGCACTGACCTCAGCACTGGAAACACTGATGGTAATGATTACAGGCTTGGTTCAAACATGGACAAAAGAGCTGAATTCCACAGGTGAGGTGGGAGTGACAGCCCTTGACATTAGGACTGTGTTTGATTGACTGTGGTTTCAAGGAGGCCTGGTAAAACTGAAATAAATGGGAATAAGGTTGAAAACAGTGGAGATGTTCACTGATGATTGCACAATGTTCAGCACCATTTGTGACTCAGATACTGGAGCAGTCCATACCAAGATGCAGCAAGACCTGGACATCATCCAGATTTGTATTAACAAGTAACATTCGGGACACAGAAGTGCCAGGAAACAATAATCTCCAACAAGAGAGTATCTAATCATCTCCCCTCTGATATTCAATGGTGTTACTATCACTGAATCCTCCACTATTCCCATCCTGGACACAACCATTGACCAGAAACTCGACTAGACTCATGAGGAATCCCTCAGTAATTAGCTCATCCTGATTCCACAGAACCAGCCCACCATCCACAAGGCACAAACCAGGCATATGATTGGATACTCCCCACAACAACACTCAAGAAACTTGATACCATCCAGCACAAAGCAGCACCTTGCTTTGCACCACATTCATTCCCTCTATCACTGATGCTCAATAATAGCAGACAATGTTTCCTCCACTTGTCTTACTGGCTGCATGTATGTGACAGTGACATCCGGAACCAAAAGCTAATGGTGAATTGATGGGCATACACAGCTTAGAAGAAAATTTGGCAGCAATATGTACCATCTACACAAGATGCACTGCAGAAATTCACCAAAGATCCTCAGACAGCACCTTCCAAACCCATGACCACTTCCATCTAGAAGGACAAGGACAGCAGATACATAGGAACACCACCCCCCTGCAAGTTCCCCTCCAAGCCACTCACCAGCCTGACTTGGAAATACATCACTGTTCATTCACTATCACTGGGTCAAAATCCTGGAATCCCCTCCCTAAGGACATTGTGGGGCTACCTACAGAACATGGACTGCAGTGGTTCAAGAAGACAGCTCACCACCACCTTCTCATGGGGAAACTAGGGAGAGTCAGTAAATGTTGGGTCCAGCCAATGAAGCCCGTGTTCCACAAGTGAATTTTTTAAATTACCAAAGGTTGGGTACAGCTATTTACATCTAATTTCTGGAATTCTACCCATCCACACCCTCCTCCTTTATTATGTCTTTACATACCTACCTCATTGAGGATGGAATCCGAACAGTGTAGAAACAGACCATTCAGCCCACACTGACCTTCTGAAGAGCTTCCCAAGCAAACCCATACCCCTGTCCTATCCCTGTGTTTCCCATGGCTAATCCATTGAACCTGCACACCTTTGGACTATGGGAGGAAACTGGAGCAAACCCACACAGACATGGGGAGAACATGTAAACTCCACACAGACAGTCGCCTGAGGCTGGAATCAAACCCAAGTCCTGGCACTGTGAGGCAGCAGTGCTAACCACTGAGACACCGTGCCACCATAGTGAACAAGTGTTTGGTCATCTGGCTGAATATCTTCCTTTGTCATTTGGTGTCAGGTTTTGGTTGATAGATGCTCCTGTGAAGCACTTTGTACTGCATTAACACCGCTATATAAATGCAAGTTACGTTGTTCACATGTAGCTTTCTAAAACAGAGGAGTTTAGATTGATGCTGGAACTGCAGAGCACAGGGTAGAATCCCTGAGACAAGGAAGTCATCTTACAGTTAGTGTGCTGTGATGTGGTCATCTCTGAAATAATCCCACATGTTAAAACCTCAGTTATCAGCTACCAATTTAAAATGTAATTATTTCCTGATTGGAATTTTTCTGTCAAAATTGAATGTTAAGAGCATCATGTGTCTTCAGCATTTGGGATATGAGAAATAAATACATACATCTCAGCATTTACTCGCTCTGTGGAAAATCAATCAAAATCTTATGTTTGATAATGAATAATTCAACTTTTGATTTGCAGGTTGCACACAGCTCCATTGCACATATTCACTTGGGGGCTAAGATCATTTTATGTTATAGTGATCAGAAAATGTGTTTGCATCAAATTCCTTGACTTGCTCTTTTAACAAATGTGGTTTCAACTGTGGCTCAGTTGGTAGTACTTACTTCCAATTCATAGATCCTGGGTTCAATACAATATCTGAGGCTTAAGCATGAAGATTATATTTAACAAGCACGCACAGTACTGCAGGAGTGCTTTGGATTTGAAGAGGCTGTCTGTTGGATGAGGCATTAAACCCCATATGGAAGATTGTGTAAATACCACACCACACTACTTCAAGGAAGAGCAGGATACTCGTTCCACAATATCCTGTCTAATATTTCATCCCTAAATCAATATCACCAGGTTCAAAATCAGAAATTGCTGGAGCAACTCAGCAACGCTAGCAGCATCGGATGTTGCTGGGGTTGGAGGGTTTGAGCTATAGGGAGAAGCTGAATAGGCTGGGGCTGTTTTCTCTGGAGCATCAGAGGCAGAGTGGTGACTTTAAAGAGGTTTATAAAATCATGAGGGGCATGGATTGGATAAATAGACAAGTCTTTTCCCTGGGGTGGGTGAGTCCAGAATTAAAGGGCATAGATTTAGGGTGAGGGGAAAGATATAAGAAGGACCTAAGGGGCAACATTTTCAGGCAGAGGATGGTTCATGTTTGGAATGAGCTGCCAGAGGAAGTGGTGGAGGATGGTACAATTTAAAAGGCATCTGGATGGGTATATGAATAGGAAGGGTTTAGAGGGATATGGGCCAAATGCTGGCAAATGGGACTAGATTAGGTTAGGATATCTGGTTGGCACGGACCAGTTGGAACGAAGAGTCTATTTCCATGCTGTACATCTCTATGACGCTATGACCCTATCTGTGGAGAGAAAACAGAGTTAATGTTGTGGGTCCAGCATCCCTTCTTCAGAACAGATTGTCTAATCATAGTCTCCTTGCTGTTAGTCAAATATTCACAAATCAGTTTCGATGTTTTCATCACTACAACCGTAAATACTGTAATTCAAGGGTTGCAGAGCATTTTGAGATGTAAGGTGCCATATCAATGCAGGACTTTCCCTAAGTAGATTAAAGTTTTGGTTAAATATTGGACATATGCATGTCTTTACTAATATTATACTCATAATCTTCTCCATTTCAAACTCTGATGGTAGGTTAGTATTAGGTTGTGTAGGGGAGACCAGGTTCGATAAGCTTAACATCATCAGTCTTGAAACAGAAAGGGAAGAGTGAAGGTGGGGGAATAAAACTAAGTTAAATTTATATAATGTCTTTCACAGCTTCAGAATGCCTCAAACTGCTCCACAGCTAATGACGTACTTTGAAAGTGTAGCCACTGTTATTTTAATAGACAATGGACAATAGATGTAAGAGTAGGCCATTCGGCCCTTCGAGCTTGCACCACCATTCATTATGATTATGTTGTTATATGACACAGGTAAAGGGGAAGTACAATGAGATCCAGGTGTCCTTGTGCATGTTCTTGCATGTTATATGAAATGCAACACCCAACTGACACAGAGCATGCTCCTGTAACTGAAACTGCAATGATCTTTGATATTTAGTGGGCCCAAACTCAAAATGAGGGGAGAGGATCAGTGAAATCATGTCAACCTGTTTTATGGACAGGATTTTGTGCAAAGGATCTTGAGCTGAGCAATTTGAAGCCTGGGTTTGGAGGAACATGGAAAGGACCTGCTGACCAGAAAGGGTTGAGACAGTGAATGAACAAAGTAATTTGCTGAAAGTGATGAGCAACAGTCAGTCCGGGCAGGACATATCACGAGAGGAAATGGAGTTGTAAGAGACGTTAGGTAGGGAATCTTTCAAGGAAAATAAGGAAGAGGAAGAGGAAGAAAGAGAACATTAATTTTGGATGGCTTGAAAACTGAAGTCATTGGCAAATAAAAAGACAGGCATAGGATAGAGATTTTGGAAAACACCACAGGTCAAGCAACTGTCTTTGGCAAGAACACATATGGGATGATGTTTTCTGGCTATTTCAGTAAATTTGAGAGAAGTGTAAGGCAAACACCCAGTAAAGATTTATTAAATAGATACAGGTTGTACACAATGGGTCATTGGGTAGTCTTAGTTCTGAAGAGAGATTGGGCAGACTGGAATTGTTTTCCTTAGAGCAGAGGAGATTGAGTTTGAGGCAACTGTGGCTAACCGGGGAAGTCAGGAATAGCATAAAGGGAAAAGAGAGAGCATAGAATGTGGCAAAGGGCAGGGGGAAAGCAGAGCATTGGGAAGCTTACAAAGAGCAACAGGGGGCAATCAAAAAAGAAATAAGGAGGCAGAAGATGAAATATGATGGTAAGCTAGTCAGTAATATAAAGGAAGACTGTAAGAGTTTTTTTAGATATATAAAGGGCAAAAGAGAGGCAAAAGCAGGAATTGGGCCGCTGGAAAATGATGCTGGAGAGATAGCAGTGGGCAGCAAGGAAATGGCTGAGGAACTGCATAATTACTTCGCATCAGTCTTCATGGTGGAAGGCATGAGTAATATCCCAAAAATTCAACAGAGTGAGGGGGCAGAGCTGAGTATGATGGCCATCACCAAGGAGAAGGTGCTAGAAAAACTGAATGGCCTAAAGATGGATAAATTTACTTTAGTGATGGAAAGGAATAGGTATATACTGCAGGGCAAGAGCTTTAGCTGGTGGAAACGCAATTACGATGTAATTAGGCAAGATTTAACTCCACCCTCCTCTCTGACCTATCACCTTTATAACCACCTCCATCCACCTATGACACTCTCAGCCTCCTTCTCCCCAGACCCACCCCCTCCCATTTATCTCTCCCCCCCGGAGGCTCCCAGCCTCATTCCTGATGAAGGGCTCCTGCCCAAAATATCGATTTTCCTGCTCCTTGAATGCTGCCTGACCTGCTGTGCTTTTCCAGCACCCCACTAATCTTGATCTCCAGTATCTGTAGTCCTCACTTTCGCCCAAGATTATGGCCAAGCAAGGATAGTAGTGGGAAGTTGTGCGTGGAGTCAGAGGAGATGGAGAAGCCCTAAATGAATACTTTTCATCAGTATTCACACTAGAAAGAGACAATGTTGTTGAAGAGAATACTGAGATACAGGCTACTAAACTAGATGGGATTAAGGTTCACAAGGAGGAGGTGTTCGCAATTTTGGAACGTGTAAAAATAAATAGGTCCCCTGGTCTGGATGGGATTTATCCTCAGATTCTCTGAGAAGCCAGGGAGGAGATTGCGGAGCCTTTGGCTTTGATCTTTATGTCGTCATTGTCTACAGGAATAGTGCCAGAAGATTGAAGGATAGCAAATGTTGTCCCCTTGTTCAAGAAGGGGAGTAGAGACAACCCTGATAATTATAGACCAGTGAGCCTTACTTCGGTTGTGGGTAAAGTTCCTGGATACAATCGGAGAGGTCACGAGGTCTCCAGGGAGCAGTGGAGCCTGTCGGGATACGTGAGTATACGGTTTAAATTTCTTTAAGTTCCGGTTTTTCTTCAGTTCCTGGATGTGGTTGGAGAGGTCACATATTTGGGCAGTTGCTTTACCCAAAACACTACTCTGGTAGTGTCTCCCACCCATCCTCCTCTTCTAACCAAAAACAAAGTTCTGCACATCAATTGGTAAAGTGACAAGTGTCTTCTTTTGTGCTTCATTTGTTTTTTTTTCCGGCAGTCTATTTGGGAATTTAGAATAGTGGGAATGGAGTTTAGGGCAGTTGAATGTTCCTCCTGCAGTATGTGGGAGGTAAGGGTCACCTCTAGTGTCCCTGTTGACTTCATTTGTGGGAAGTGCACCCAACTCCAGCTCCTCGGGAACATTGTTAGGGAACTGGAACTGAAGCTGGATGAACTTTGGATCAGGGCTGGAAATGTGTTGCTGGAAAAGCGCAGCAGGTCAGGCAGCATCCAGGGAACAGGAGAATCGACGTTTCGGGCATAAGCCCTTCTTCAGGAATGGGGAAAGTTTGTCCAGCAGGCTAAGATAAAAGGTAGGGAGGAGGGACTTGGGAGAGGGGCGTCGGAAATGTGATAGGTGGAAAGAGGTCAAGGTGAGGGTGATAGGTCAGACTGGGGTGGGGGCGGAGAGGTCGGGAAGAAGATCTCAGGTTAGGAAGGCGGTGCTGAATTTGATGGATTTGACTGAGACAGGGTGGGGGGAGGGGAAATGAGGAAACTGGTGAAATCCGAGTTCATCCCTTGTGGTTGGAGGGTTCCTAGCCGGAAGATGAGGCGTTCTT
Organism: Chiloscyllium plagiosum; assembly: GCF_037043375.1. Classification (NCBI taxonomy): domain Eukaryota; kingdom Metazoa; phylum Chordata; class Chondrichthyes; order Orectolobiformes; family Hemiscylliidae; genus Chiloscyllium; species Chiloscyllium plagiosum. The sequence goes on from NW_028270153.1 coordinate 12,250,879, forward strand.
CTTCCAACCGTCGTTTTGTTGTGGTCTGACGATGGAGGAGTCCAAAGACCTGCATATCCTTGGTGGAGTGGGAGGGGGAATTGAAATGTTGAGCTACAGGGTGGTTGGGTTGGTTGGTCCGGGTGTCCCAGAGGTGTTCTCTGAAACGCTCCGCAAGTAGCCGGCCTGTCTCCCCAATATAGAGGAGGCCACATCGGGTGCAGAGGATGCAATAGATGATATGCGTGGAGGTGCAGGTGAATCTGTGGCGGATATGGAAGTTTCCTTTGGGGCCTTGGAGGGAGGTGAGGGGGGAGGTGTGGGCGCAAGTCTTGCACCTCCTGCGGTTGCAGGGGAAGGTGCCGGGAGTGGAGGTTGGGTTGGTGGGGGGTGTGGATCTGACGAGGGAGTCACGGAGGGAGTGGTCTTTACGGAATGCTGATAGGGGAGGGGAGGGAAATATATCCTTGGTGGTGGGGTCCGTTTGGAGGTAGCGGAAATGACGGCGGATGATGCGCTGTACATGGAGATTGGTGGGGTGGTAGGTGAGGACCAGTGGGGTTCTGTCCTGGTGGCGGTTGGAGGGGCGGGGTTCAAGGGCGGAGGAGCGGGAAGTGGAAGAGATGCGGTGGAGGGCATCGTCGACCACGTCGGGGGGGAAATTGCGGTCCTTGAAGAAGGAGGCCATCTGTGTTGTGCGTTTTTGGAACTGGTCCTCCTGGGAGCAGATGCGGCGGAGTCGAAGGAATTGGGAGAATGGGATGGCGTTTTTACAGGGGGCAGGATGGGAGGAGGTGTAGTCCAGGTAGCTGTGGGAGTCGGTCGGTTTGTAGTAGATGTCCGTGTTGATTCGGTCGCCTGAGATGGAAATAGAAAGGTCGAGGAAGGGGAGGGAGGAATCTGAGACTGTCCAGGTGAATTTGAGGTCGGGGTGGAAGGTGTTGGTGAAGTGGATGAACTGTTCAACTTCCTCGTGGGAGCACGAGGCGGCGCCGATACAGTCATCGATGTAGCGGAGGAAAAGGTGGGGGGTGGGGCCAGTTTAGTTGTGGAAGATGGATTGTTCCACATACCCTACGAAGAGGCAGGCATAGCTGGGGCCCGTGCGGGTGCCCATGGCTACTCCTTTCGTTTGGAGGAAGTGGGAGGATTGGAAGGAGAAGTTGTTCAGGGTGAGGACCAGTTCAGTCAGTCGAAGGAGGGTGTCAGTGGAAGGGTACTGGTCGGTACAGCGGGAAAGAAAGAAGCGGAGGGCTTTGAGTCCTTCGTGATGGACACATATCCTACGAAGAGGCAGGCATAGCTGGGGCCCATGCGGGTGAACTTTGGATCATTCAGGAGGCAGAGGGAGTTATTGAGAGGAGTTACAGGGAGGTAGTTATTCCACAGCCACGTGAAGAAGGTAGATGCAGGATTAGGAAAGGGAACCGGCAGGCAGTGCAGGGATCTCCTGGTGGTTCCCCTCAACAACAAGTATACCGTTTTGGATACTGTTGGGGGGGATGACTTACCAGGGGAAAGCAATGGGACACAGGTCCCTGGTGCAGAGTCTGTCCCTGTGCCTCAGAAAGGAAGGGGGATGAGGAGCAGAGCATTAGCCATTGGGGACTCCATAGTTAGGGGGACAGACAGGAGGTTCTGTGGGGATGAGAGAGACTCACGGTTGTTGTGTTGCCTCCCAGGTGCCAGGGTTCGTGATGTCTGTGATCGTGTTTCGGGATCCTTGAGAGGGAGGGGGAGCAGCAACGACATAAATCCCTGCCTTTCTTCCTACCTAAGGCAGAAATTCAGGGAGCTAGGGTGGAAGCTCACAGCTGGAACAAATAGAGTTGTTATCTCTGCTTTGTTGCCCATGCCACATGCTAATGAAGCGAGGAACAGGGAGAGCGGAGCTGAACACATGGCTGCAGGAATGGTGCAGGAGGGAGGGTTTTGGATTCTTGGCTAATTGAGGCTCTTTCTGGGGACTTTTACTAACAGGATGAACCAGAGGGGTACCAATATTCTGGGGAGAGAGATTTGCTAATGCTCTTCAGGAGGGTTTAAACTAATTCAGCAGGGGGATGGGAACCTGAATTGTAGTTCTAGTGTACAAGAGGTTGAGGATAGTAAGGTCAGGGGTAGGTTTACAAGGTCACGAGAGGGCACCGGTAATCAGGATGTTGGTTTGAAATGTGTGTACTTCAATGCCAGGAGCATCTGGAATAAGGTGGGTGAACTTACAGCATGGGTTGGTACCTGGGACTTCGATATTGTGGCCATTTCAAAGACAACACTAGAGGAGGGACAGGAATGTTTGATGCAGATTCCGGGATTTAGATGTTTCAGCAAGAACAGAGAAAATGGTAAAAAGGCATTGTTAATCAAGGGTAATATTACAGCAGCTCAGAACGTTTGAGGACTGATCCACTGAGGTCGTTTGGGCTGAGGTTAGAAACAGGAAAGGTGAGGTCACCCTGTTGGGAGTTCTCTCTGGGCCTCCGAATTGTTCCAGGGACGTAGAGGAAAGGATAGCAAAGATGATTCTCGATAGTAGCAAGAGTAACGGGGTAGTTGTTATGGGGAACTTTACCTTCCCCAATATTGACTGGGTATACTATAATTCAAGTAATTTGATGGGCCAGTTTTTGTTCAATGTGTGCAGGAGTGTTTTCTGACACAATATGTAGACAGGTCAACAAGTGGCGAAGCCATATTGGATTTGGTACTGGGAATGAACCCGGCCAGGTGTTAGATTTGCAGGTAGGTGAGCACATTGGCTATAGTGATCATAATTTGGTTATGTTTACAAGAGCAATGGGCAGGGATAAGTGTATACTGCAGGGAAAGAGGAATAACTGAGAGAAAGGGAATTATGATGCAATTAGGAAAGATTTAGGATGCATATGATGGAGAAGGAAACTGCAGGGGATGGACACTCTCTTGAAATGTGGAGTTTAGTCAAGGAACAGCTACTGCAGGTCCTTGGTCAGTACATGCCTATTAGGCATGGAGGTAGTTGTTGAGAGAGGGAGCCATGGTTTACTAAAGAAGTTGAAGCTCTTGTCAAAAGGAAGAAGGCTTATGTGAGGATGAGGTGTGAAGGCTCAGTTAGGAGGCTGGAGAGTTACAAGTTAATCAGAAAAGTTCTAAAGAGGGTTAAGAAGAGCCAGGAGGGGACATGAGAAATTGTTGGCAGATAGGATCCAGGAAAACCCTAAGGCCTTCTATAGGTATATTAGGAATAAAAGAATGACTAGAGTAAAATTAGGGCCAATCAAAGATAGTAGTGGAAAGTTGTGTGTGGAATCTGAGGACATAGGGGAAGTGCTTAATGAATACTTTTTGTCAGTATTCACATTGGAAAAGGGCAATTGTCAGTGAGAATACGGAGATACAGGCTACAAGATTAGATTGCTGCTCGCATTTCCAGTGCGAGCAGCAGCGAAGGTAAGACCGTTTGGTTTTAAAAGTGCTTACTGGTAGCGGGCAGCTGTGTTTTTTTTCTCTCTCTTCACAGAAAGAGCGGGAGCACCAGGGGGAAGTGACGACGACCAGAGGGGCAGCCGGGAAGGAAAGCGGTGAGTATTTATACTCACCCTTCGAAGCCGTCGGTCATTTCCAGTGCGAGCAGCAGCGAAGGTAAGACCGTTTGGTTTTAAAAGTGCTTACTGGTAGCGGGCAGCGGTGTTTTTTTTCTCTCTCTTCACAGAAAGAGCGGGAGCACCAGGGGGAAGTGACGACGACCAGAGGGGCAGCCGAGACCCGGAAGCAGTTAGTGTAAGCTTACCTGGGTAGGTTTTTTCCCCCTTTAAAAGCGCGAAGGAGAGTTAGCTTTAGAGGAATGGCAGTGAAGGCAGTGCAATGTTCCTCCTGCAACATGTTTGAGGTGAGGGATGCCATCGACGTCCCTGCCGATTACACTTGCAGGAAGTGCACCCATCTCCAACTCCTCCAAGACCGTGTTAGGGAACTGGAGCTGGAGTTGGATGAACTTCGGATCATTCGGGAGGCAGAGGGGGTCATAGACCAGAGTTATAGGGAAGTAGTAACTCCAAAGATGGCAGATAGATGGGTGACAGTGAGGGGGACTGGGAGGAAGCAGCCAGTGCAGGGTCCCCCTGCGGCCATTCCCCTCAAGAACAAGTATACCGTTTTGGATACTTGTGGGGGGGATGACTTACCAGGGGTAAGTAACGGGGCTCAGGTCTCTGGCACGGAGCCTGTCCCCGTTACTCAGAAGGGAAGGGTGAAGAAGAGCAGAGCAGTAGTAATTGGGGACTCGATAGTTAGGGGCACAGATAGGCGGTTTTGTGGGAACGAGAGAGACTCACGATTGGTATGTTGCCTCCCAGGTGCAAGGGTACGTGATGTCTCTGATCGTGTTTTCCGGGTCCTGGAGGGGGAGGGGGAGCAGCCCGAAGTCGTGGTCCATATTGGCACCAACGACATAGGTAGGAGGAGTGCCGAGGATGTTAGACAGACTTTCAGGGAGCTAGGTTGGAAGCTCAGAGTTAGAACGAACAGAGTTGTTGTCTCTGGTTTGTTACCCGTGCCACGTGATAGAGATTCGAGGAATAGGGAAAGAGAACACTTAAATGCGTGGCTACAGGGATGGTGCAGGAGGGAGGGATTCCGGTTTTTGGATAACTGGGGTTCTTTCTGGGGACGGTGGGACCTCTATAAACAGGATGGTCTACACCTGAACCTGAGGGGCACCAGTATCCTTGGGGGGAGGTTTGCTAGTGCTCTTGGGGGGGGTTTAAACTAACTCTGCAGGGGCATGGGAACCCAGATTGTAGCTTCAGGGTGCAGGGCCTGGAGTGTAGGGAGGTTAGGAACATGGCATCAATTTCCAAGGAGGGTGTCTGTAAACAGGAAAGTGGCTTGAAGTGTGTATACTTCAATGCAAGAAGTATACGAAATAAGGTAGGTGAACTTGCAGCGTGGGTTGGTACCTGGGACTTCGTTGTTGTGGCTATTACGGAGACATGGCTAGAACAGGGACAGGATTGGCTGTTGCAGGTTCCAGGATTTAAATGTTTTAGTAGGGTCAGAGGTGGGGGTAAAAGAGGGGGAGGTGTGGCATTGCTTGTCAAAGATAGTATTACAGTGGTGGAAAGGACGATGGATGAGGACTTGCCATCTGAGGTAGTTTGGGCTGAGGTTCGGAATAGGAAAGGTGAGGTCACCCTGTTAGGAGTCTTTTACAGGCCTCCCAATAGTCCTAGAAACGTAGAAGAAAGGATAGGGAAGGTGATTCAGGAGATGAGTGACAGTAATAGGGTGGTGGTTATGGGGGACTTTAACTTTCCTGATATTGATTGGGAAAGCTATAGCTCAAGTTCGTTAGATGGGTCAGTGTTTGTTCAATGTGTGCAGGAGAGTTTCCTGACACAATATGTAGACAGGCCAACAAGAGGTGAGGCCATACTGGATTTGGTTCTGGGTAACGAACCAGGCCAGGTGTTAGAATTAGAGGTAGGTGAGCACTTTGGGGATAGTGACCATAATTCGGTGATTTTTACTCTCGTGATGGAGAGGGATAAGTGTGTACTACAGGGCAAGAGTGATAGCTGGGGTCAGGGAAATTATGATGCGGTGAGGCATGACTTAGGATGTGTGGCTTGGAAAAGTAGACTCCAAGGCAAGAGTGTAAATGATATGTGGAGCTTGTTCAAGGAGCAACTATTGAGTGTCCTTGATAATTATGTACCTGTCAGGCAGGGAGGAAAGGGTCGTGCGAGGGAGCCGTGGTTTAATAAGGAATTGGAATCCCTTGTTAAATGGAAGAGGGCGGCCTATCTCAAGATGAGACGTGAAGGTTCAATTGGGGCGATTGAGAGTTATAGGGTAGCCAGGAAGGACCTGAAGAGAGAGCTAAGAGCAGCAAGGAGGGGACATGAAAGGTCCTTAGTCGGTAGGATTAGGGAAAACCCTAAGGCTTTCTATAGGTATGTTAGGAATAAAAGAATGACTAGGGTAGGAATAGGTCCAGTCAAGGATAGTAGTGGGAAGTTGCGTGTGGAGGCGGAAGAGATTGGGGAGACACTGAATGAATACTTTTCTTCAGTATTTACTCAGGAACAGGGCATTGTCGTCGATGTGAATACTGAGTCACAAATAAGTAGAATGGATGGCTTTGAGGTATGTAGAGAAGAGGTGTTGGAAATCCTGGAAAAGGTGAAAATAGATAAGTCCCCTGGGCCTGATGGCATTTATCCTAGGATTCTCTGGGAAGCAAGGGAGGAGATTGCAGAGCCATTGGCCTTGATTTTTATGTCCTCTTTGTCTACAGGAGTAGTGCCAGAAGACTGGAGGATAGCAAATGTGGTTCCCTTGTTCAAGAAGGGGAGTAGGGATAACCCTAGTAACTATAGGCCGGTGAGTCTCACTTCTGTTGTGGGTAAAGTCTTAGAGAGAATTGTAAGGGATAGGATTTATGCACATCTGGACAGGAATAATGTGATCAAGGATAGTCAGCATGGTTTTGTGAAGGGCAGGTCGTGCCTCACAAACCTTATTGAATTCTTTGAAAAGGTGACGAAGGAGGTTGATGAGGGGAAAGCGGTAGATGTGGTATATATGGATTTTAGTAAGGCGTTTGATAAGGTTCCCCATGGTAGGCTACTGCAGAAAATACGGAGATATGGCATTGAGGGTGAGTTGGAGGTTTGGATTAGGAATTGGCTGGATGGAAGAAGACAGAGGGTAGTAGTTGATGGCAAAGTTTCTTCATGGAGTGCCGTCACTAGCGGTGTTCCGCAAGGATCTGTTTTGGGACCATTGCTGTTTGTCATTTTTATAAATGACCTGGAAGAGGGGTTAGAAGGTTGGGTGAGCAAGTTTGCGGATGATAAGAAAGTCGGTGGAGTTGTTGACAGTGAGGAAGGATGTGGCAGGTTACAGCAGGATATAGAGAAGCTGCAGAGCTGGGCAGAAAGGTGGCAAATGGAATTCAATGTAGCTAAATGTGAGGTGATTCACTTTGGGAAGAATAACAAAAAGATGGGGTACTGGGCTAATGGTCGGATACTTGGTAGTGTGGATGAGCAGAGGGATCTTGGTGTCCATGTACACAGATCTCTGAAAGTTGCCACCCAGGTAAATAGTGCGGTGAGGAAGGCATATGGCGTACTGGCTTTTATTGGTAGAGGAATTGAGTTCCGGAGTCCTGAGGTCATGATGCAGTTGTATAAAACTCTGGTGCGGCCGCATCTGGAATATTGTGTGCAGTTTTGGTCGCCATACTATAGGAAGGATGTGGAGGCACTGGAACGGGTGCAGAGGAGGTTTACCAGGATGTTGCCTGGTATGGAAGGAAGATCGTATGAGGATAGACTGAGACACTTGGGGTTGTTTTCATTGGAGAAAAGAAGGTTTAGGGGTGACTTGATTGAGGTGTACAAGATGATTAAGGGGTTAGATAGGGTTGACAGTGTGAACCTTTTCCCGCGTATGGAGTCGGGTATTACAAGGGGGCATAGCTTTAAATTAAGGGGGGGTAGATATAGGACTGAAGTTAGGGGTAGGTTCTTCACTCAGCGAGTCGTAAGTTCATGGAATGCCCTGCCAGCAGCAGTGGTGGACTCTCCCTCTTTATGGGCATTTAAGCGGGCATTGGATAGGTATATGGAGGATAGTGGGTTAGTATAGGTTAGGTGGGCTTGGATCGGCGCAACATCGAGGGCCAAAGGGCCTGTACTGCGCTGTATTCTTCTATGTTCTATGTTCTATGTTCTATGTTCTATGGGATTGAGCTGAAAATGTGTTGCTGGAAAAGCACAGCAGGTCGGGCAGCATCCAAGGAGCAGGAGAATCGACATTTTGGGCATGAGCCCTTCTTCAGGAATGAAGAAGGGCTCATGCACGAAATGTCGATTCTCCTGCTCCTTGGATGCTGCCTGACCTGCTGCGCTTTTCCAGCAAGTTTTAAGATGACATGAAGGGAGGCAGAGTTGTGGATAGTGCTGAAGGATGTTGTGGGTTAGAGGGACATAGATAAGATGCAAAGCTGGGCCTGGAGGTGGCAAATGGAGTTTAATGCAGAAAAGTGAGGTAGTTTACTTCAGAAGTAGTAACAGGAATGCAGAGTACTGGGCTAATGATACAATTCTTGGCAGTGTAGATGAACAGAGAGATCTTGGTGTCCGATATATAAATCCCTGAAAGTTGCCACCCAGGTTGATAGGATTGTTAAGAAGGCATATGGTGTGTTGGCGTTTATTGGTAGGAGGATTGAGTTTTGAGCCATGCGGTCATGCTGCAGCTGTACAAAACTCTGGTGTAGCCGCACCTGGAGTATTGCATGCAGTTCTGGTCACCGCATTATAGGAAGGATGTGGAAGCTTTGGAAAGGGTTCAGAGATTTACTAAGATGTTCCCTGATATGGAAGGAAGGTCTTACAAGGAAAGGCTGAGGGACTTGAAGCGTTTTTTGTTAGAGAAAAGGTTGAGAGGTGACTTAATTGAAACGTATAAGATAATCAGAGGGTTAGATAGGTTGGACAGTGAGAGCCTTTTTCCTCGGATGGCAGTGGCTAACACGAGGGAACATAGCTTTAAATTGAGGGGTGATAGATATAGGACAGATGTCAGAGGTAGTTTCTTTACTCAGAGTAGTAGGGGCGTGCAACAGCAGTAGACTTGCCAACTTTAAGTGTATTTAAATGGTCATTGAATAGGCGTATAGAGGAGAATGGAATAATGTAGATTAGATGGGCTTCAGATTGGTTTCACAGGTCGGTGCAACATTCAGGGCCAAAGGCCTGTACTGCGCTGTAATGTTTTTGAGAGAACTGAAGAGATAGTGGAGGTGTTAGTAGTGATCTTTCAGGAATCAATAGAATCAGGGAGGACTGGAAAATCACTAATGTGACACTCCTGTTTAAAAAGGGAGTAAGGCAAATGACAGAAAATTACAGACCAATGAATGTTATCTATCTGGACTTCAAGAAAGCCTTTGACAAGATGATGCACAGGAGGCTACTGAGTAAGATTGGGCCCATTGTGTCAGTGGCAAGGTGCTAGCATGGATAGAAACTTGGCTGTCTGGCAGAAAGCAGAGAGTGGGGATAAAAGGGGCCTTCTCAGATTGGTAGCCAGTGACTAGTGGTGTTCTATAAGGCTCAGTGTTGGGACCACAACTTTTCACTTTATACATTAATGATATAGATGAAGGAACTGAGGGCATTCTGGCTGAGTTTGCAGATGATATGAAAATAGGTAGAGGGACAGGTAGCATTGAGGAGGTGAGGAGGCTGCAGGAGTATTTGGACAGGTTAGAGTGGGCAAAGAAGTGGCAGATGGATTATAACATGGGAAAGTGTGAGGTCATGCACTTTGGTAGGGAGAAGAGAGGCATGGACTATTTTCTAAATGGGGAGAAAATTCAGAAGTCTGCATTGCAAAGACACTTGGGAGTCCAACTGCAAGTTGAGTCAATAGTTAGGAAGGCAATTGCAATGATGGCAGTTTTGAGAGGACTTGAACGTAAAAGCAGGGATGCACTTCTGAGGCTGTGTAAGGCTCTTGTCAGGCCCTATTTGAAGTATTGTGTGAAGGTTTGGGCCCATATCTTAGGAAGGATGTACTGGCCCTGAAGCGTATCCAGAGGAGGTTCACAAGAATGGCCCCATGAATGAAAAACTTAACATATGAGAAACATTCGAGGACTCTGGGCCTATACTCAATGGAATTTAGAAGGATGAGAAAGAACCTAATTGAAACTTACAGAATATTGAATGGTCTGGACAGAGTGAATGTTGGGAAGATGTTTCCATTGGTAGAAGAGACTAGGACCCAAGGGCACACACTTTAGAGTAAAGGGAAGACCCTTTGAAATGGAGATAAGGAGAAACTTCTTCAGCCAGAGTGGTGAATCTATGGAATTCACTGCCACAAAAGGCTGTGGAGGCCTGGTCACTGAGTGCATTTAAGACTGAGATGAATAGGTTCTTGATTGTTAAGGGGATCAAGGGTTACAGGGAGAAGATGAGATAATGGGGATGAGAAACTTATCAGCTATGATTGAATGGCAAGAGACAAAAAAACTGGAGATGCTGGAATCCAAAGTAGACAGGCAGGAGGCTGGAAGAACACAGCAAGCCAGGCAGCATCAGGAGGTGGAGAAGCCGATGTTTCAGGTGTAACCCTTCTTCAGGACTGGGGGTGGGTGTAGGGGGAGCTGCAGATAAGGTGGGGGGGGGGGAGAGAAGGGTGGTAAAGTCTTCACCTATCCCCACCTCACCATCCTGCCTCTGCCACCCCCTTTATCTGCAGATCCCCCTACACCCACCCACAGCCCTGAAGAAGGGTTATGTCGACTTCTCTACTTCCTGATGCTGCCTGGATTATCGCGTTCCTCCAGTTTCCTGCCTGTCTGAATAGCAGAGTGACTCGATGAGCTGAATGGCCTAATTTTTGCTCTTATGTCTTACATTCTTATACTTATCTAAAGGTCTTTCAAATGTTGTAACTGTACTCTCATCCACCACTTCCTCTGGAAGTTCATGCCACATACGAATCAGTCTCCATATAAAAACTTTGCCCCTCATGTCCTTTTTAAATCTTTCTCCTCTCACCTTTAAAATAGGCCGCCTACTCCTGAAATTCCCCACCCTCGGGAAAAGATACCTGCCATTCACTTTATTGATACTTTTCATGATTTTATAAACCTGTATAAGGTCACCCTTCAATCCCCTACGCTCTATAAAAAATAGTCCCAGCCTATCCAGCCTTTCTATAACTCAACCCTTCCATTCCTGGCAACATCCTGGTAAATCTCTTCTGAACCCTCTCCACTTTAATAATATCCTCCCTATAACAGGGCAACCAGAACTGGACACAGTATTCCAGAAGGGGCCTCACCAATGTCCTGCACATCTCTACGACGTCCCAACTCCTATACTCAAAGATCTCAGCAATGAAGACAAATGTGCTAAATATCTTCCTGACAGCCCTTTGACACTGTTAAGTCTGAACGTTGTGAATTCAGGTCCCATTCCAGGAACTTGGACACAATGTAAAGTCCTTTGTGCTGTCTCTCAGAAAATGTGATAAACTGAGGCCCACCCACCCCCTCAGGCAAAAGAACCTGTGAGACTATATGAAGAACAGGATAGTTATCCACCACACCCAAACCAGTATCTATCCTTAAATCAACATCAATTAATACCGATTCAAAAGCAAAATACCTCAGACAGTGGACATTTGAATTAAAAAGTGAAATATTTCAGGTCAATGACATTTCATTAAAACCAAGAAAGTTAGAAATAGGTCTTAAGTCAGACGAATGGAGGATGGAGGTCAAAAACACATGACCTGATGAAGGAGCAGTACTCTGAAAGCTTGTGATTTCAAATAAACTTGTTGGACTATAACCTGATGTCATGTGACTTCTGACCTAGTCCACCCCAGTCCAACACTGGCACTTCTACATCAAAAAAAAAGAGGATCTTTGATAGATGATAGATAGGAAACATTAAATGCCTGAAGTGTTGATGAGCAGAACCAAAGAGGGTGGCAACGAGACAAGCAAAGAAACAAAATGTGTGTCTAGAGGAGGCGTGAATTGCACAAGAAGGAATCGCCAACATCTGAGTGCAAAACCAAGAGCAAGGCTGAAATCTGCAAAGGAAACAAAATGGGGTCAGAGGTCTGAAGCTGTTCAACCCGATCTAGAGTCCAGAAGGGTCCAAAGTGCCAAATAGAGGTGTGGGTGTCACAGGACGGAGTTAGTAATTCAAACCACCTAATGTTCTGGGGATGTGTTCCAAATTCCACACTGGCCGACAGTAAAAGTTGAATTCAGTCTTTGCCACGTCCATTCCTTTTTAAAGTGAGTTCCCTACATCCTCTTCATGCCTGGCTGTGTACTGACCACCCTAACCACAACCACACTGCAATCATCTACGAATTAGGAACAAACGTGGGCCACTTTGGGTCCTTTAGAGATAAACAAACTGCAGATGCTGGAATCCAAGGCAGACAAGCAGGTGGCTGGAAGAACACAACAAGCCAGACAGCATCAGGAGGTGGAGAAGTCAACGTTTAGGTGTAACCCATTTTCTTGAGTCCTGAAGAAGGGTTACATTCAAAGTGTTGACTTCCCCACCTCCTGATGCTGCCTGGCTTGCTGTGTTCTTTCAGCCTCCTGCCTGCCTACTTTGATCCTTTAAGCCTGCTTCATTATTCACTATGATCATTGTTGGTTTGTTTGTGCTGTCAGTTCCATGTTCACATCTATCCCTGATGGCTATTAATTCCCTGTCTAATGTAAATCTAAGAAATAGCCACTGGACTTGGAATGCTAACATTGCTTTCTCCCTCAGATGCTGCTAAACCTGCTGAATTTCTGCAGCACTTTGTATCAGAATCTAACCACCACTGTCTTAATAATATTGAATGCCCACCTCTGCTGTCTTCTGAGGCAGAGTTCCAAAACTGTTGAACCCTCTGATGGAAACCCTCTGTTCTCATTTTAAAACAGTATCCACCCAACCCCCCCCTCGCTCCATCCAGTTCTGGCTGACCAGAAGTGAAACATCCTTTCCACCATTGTCTATTCAAGGATATTCAGTCTCTTAAACACTTCATTTAAATCAACCCCTGCTCTACTGAAACTGGCCCAGTCAGTTCAATCATTCCCAAGAGACAATCTGTTCATTCCAGGTATCAATCTAGTAAACCTCCAGTGAACTGCTTCTAATACATTTAGATCCTTCCTTAAGTAAGGAGACTGAAACTATACACAGTATTGGAGATGTGGTCTCACTAATGCCTTGTATAACTGAAGCAGAAAATACTACTTTGTTCAATTCCTCTCGGGATGAAGATGAGCAGTCCGTTAACCTTCTTAATCACGTGCTATATCATAGAGCCCCTAAACTGTGGAAACGCACCATTTGGCCCATCAAATCCACACTGACCCTCTAGAGAGCATCCCACCCAGATCCAACACCCCCTACCATATTCCTGGAACTTCACATTTCCCATGATTACTCCATTCAGCCTGCACAACCCTGGATACTCTTGGTGATTTAGAATGGCCAATCTACCTAAACCACACATCTTTGGACTGTGGGAGGAAACTGAGCAAACCCACACAGACAGGGGGAGAACATGCAAACTCCACACAGACAGTCATGTGAGGATAGAATCAAACCCAGGTCTCTGCTGCTGTAAGGTAGCAGTGCTAACCACTGAGCCATTCAACTAATTCTCTGCTTTTTTAAGATTCTTTCTCCCAAAGTGAACAACTTCACATTTTCCCCCATTATACTCAACCTGCAAGATTTTTGTGAACTTATTCAATCTAAGTATATTGGTCTGCACCTTGCTACGTCACCTTGACAACATACTTTCTAACCTATCTTTGTGTCATCTGCAAATTTAGCCACCCATCATGGCTCTCATCACCTCATCAATGTCAATGATAAAAGTGTAAAACATTGAGGCTCCAGTAGAGACCCCTGTAGGAAACAATTTGTCACAAGCTGTCAACATGACACAAACCAATTTATCCATACCCTACACATTCTGCTAGCCATGCTGCTAGGTTACTCTGAGCTCCTACATTGTACAATAGCCTTTTATGTGCAGGCTTGATAAATATCCTCTAAATACATCAACAGACTTCCCTTTATTGACAGGACATATTACTCTTTCAAAGCAATAAATTCATTAAACACCATTTCCCATTTTATAACACAATGCTGGTTCTTTCCTAATTACTTGGAGTTTTCCCAAGTACCCAGTTAAAGTTTCCTTAATTTTACCTATTTTCTTAATGCATTTGTTCAGAGACGTCATCACACACCTCTGGGGCAGGTGGGACTTGAACCCATGCCTCCTGCTAAAGATACCATCTCTGCCACAACAATCAATCAATGTGAACACCTTTGCCCTGACAGATATCAAGCTGACTGGTCTATAGTTTCCTGTTTTCTGCCTCTGTCCCTTCTTGAATACAGGGGTTATATTTACTATTCTACAGTCTAATGGAACCTTCAAAGAAATTTTGGAAAATTAATATCTGTTACCTCATTAGCCCGACCTTAAGATAAAATCCATCAGCACCTTGAGTCTTATCACTCCCCTCTCCATCAGTTTGCACAGTACCACTTCCCTAGTGATTTATAGTGTCACCAAGTTCCCCTTTCACTTCAGCCTTCTGAATTACAGTTATCACTGGGAAGTTTTTTCATATCCTCCATGTGAGGACAGAAAAAAGACATTTATTCCTTACATCCGCTTTCTCTTCAGTGTTTACCTCCATCCTTATAACTCATTGCAAAAGAAGCAGGTCTGAAAAACATTGGTCTCCCTGCTATAGGAAGGATATTATTGAATTAGAGAGGGTGCAGAAAAGATTTACAAGGATATTACCAGGACTGGAGGGTTTGAGTTGTAAGGACAGGCTGAATAAGCTGGGACTTTTTTGTTGTTGTTGGAGCACAGGGGTGAACTCTCAGAGGCTTATAAAATCATGAGGGGCATTGATAAGGTGAATAGCAAAGATCATTCCTGATGAAGGGCTTTTGCCCAAAACATCGTTTCTCCTACTCCTCTGATGCTGCTTGGCCTGCTGTGCTTTTCCAGTGCCACACTTTTCAACCCTGATCTCTAGCATCTGCACTTCCTCCTGAATAGCAAAGATTGTTTGTGAGAGGGGAAAGATTTAAAAGGGATCTGAGGGGCAACATTTTCTCACAAGTGGGTTGTTTGAATGTGGAATGAACTGCCAGAGGAAGTGATAGATGCATTTCAAAGACATTTGGACATGTACATGGATAGGAAAGGTTGAGAGGGATATGGGCCAAATGCAGGCAAATGTTTGGTTTGGAAAACTTGGTCAGTGTGGACGATTTGATTATTAGTTTCATTTATTGTAGTCACATGTACCTACATACAGGGAAAAGTTCTGTTTTGCGAGCAATATAGGCTAATTAGTATCAAACAAGGGCATGCAGATCATAGAATGCTTAGACAAGAGCAAGGCATAAAGGTTACCACTGTACAGGAGGTGCACAAAGCAATTGGAGAAGTCCGTTCAGCAGTCTAATACCAGCAGGGAAGAAGCTGTTCAGGCTTTTGTGTCTGAGTTGGACGGAGGGTCTGTTTCAGTGCTGTACGATTCTATTACCTGGAATTGTGAAACGATCAATCTAATATAGTGCTGGATATTTATTCAACTACAAACAATGTAGGAGGACACCAGCTTCAAATGCTCATTTGGAAAGCCAGTAATAATACGATGGGCCGGATGGCCTCCTCCTGCACTGATGACACCTGTCTGACCTTGCACATCAAACAGCACAGCTCCGCCTTTGATGGTAACGCCTCTGACTGACTGGACCCTTTGACCCTGAAATAAAATAAAGATCCGCGGACACTGGAGATTTCTGAAACAGAAAGAGAGATTACTGGGGGGGAAAAAACCCTCAGCAAGTCTGGCAGCATCTGTGGAGAGAAAGCTGAGTGCGTGTCTTTGAGTCTAGTAACCTTGTTCACCCCTGGGCTGTCTAAACCACTCCTTAAAACCGACCTCAGTAACCGAGTTTAAACTGTCTTGGGACCTTTTACGCTGTTGGGATTCGCCAGGCGTTATCGTAAAAGGAAACTTGGTTCATTAAAAGGAGACCGTCGCTATTCAGGATTCGTTTCTGCATTTCTGAGAAAGTATGTCTGTAGATTTTTTTTTACATAAAGGGGAGGTGGGGAGAGAGGTACATTCTTTCTTTGAGCTGATGTGAAATCCGTTTGGTGCCCTTTGCAAAAAGACCCCTACCGATTGACATCAAAGGTGTATTTTTCTGACCAGCCCTGGTTGTTGTCTGTCTGGGTTTCGGGTGATTGGTGAACGGGCAGATTGTGAGTACAGCCGGCAGCCAATACAAGCAGAGGCTGGGTGGGATTTGCAGGGTGTGTGTGAAGAGAGAGAGAGAGAGAGAGAGAATTTATACACACAGATAAAGCTATAACTCCGAAGTGAGCAGGAGCGCATGGGGTTGCAGTGTGCTGGGCGAAACAGGAACCCTACAAAGACTATTCTTCCTAGGGAAGGCTTTTAGCTGCTGAAGTCTACCCCAGCTTCTTTCCTAGTCCGACTCCTTCCACAGGTTCCCGATTGATCCCACACACCCCCGTCCCCTTCTCTCTCTCTCTCTCTGTCTCAAACTTCCAAGGATGGTAACTGAAGACTCTAGCGATGGAGAGAGCCTGAGATCAGAGCCGGGCTGGTGTAAAACCCCCAGTGGTCACATCAAGCGGCCCATGAACGCGTTCATGGTGTGGTCACAGATCGAGAGGCGGAAGATCATGGAGCAGTCGCCGGACATGCACAACGCCGAGATCTCCAAGCGCTTGGGCAAGCGCTGGAAAGCGCTGGCGGACACCGAGAAGATCCCGTTCATCAAGGAAGCCGAGCGCCTCCGGCTCAAGCACATGGCCGACTATCCCGATTACAAGTACCGGCCGAGGAAGAAGGGGAAGAGCGGGGCCATCGCCAAGATGCTGAGCAGGAAGGTGGCTTCGGTCAAGAAGAACCTCTGCAACAAGGCGCAGAGAGGGAGCGGCGGCTCCAGGGACAAAGGCGCCTGGAAAACCAAGAGGGGGGGCCCCAGAGCCGAGACCGCTGGAGATGACCGGCTGGAGGCACAGGAAGATCCCAGAAGGCGGGAGACAGGGCGGCAGGGCAGCTGCTCTTCCTATGAAGAGGATGCCAGCGGCCAAGACGAAGACTATGAGTTGGGCCCGGATCCAGATCCCCCGGGTAAGCCCATGGTGGAACAGAGTCCCCAGGGCCCGGGCTCCCCTGAAGATGCTGCGCTGAGCCATCCTCTCGGGGACCTGCGGTCATCATCTCCCTCCTCCACCAGATCCCTCGCCTCCTGCTCTTCAGACGAGGAACTGGAAGATGAGATTCTCGACATTATCTCCAGCGCCAACTTTGAAAACCTGGCGCTTGGCCCCTTGGACTCACTATCCCTGGATAAAGATATGGAAATCTTGCATACGAACTCTGCATCCCATTTCGAATTTCCAGATTATTGCACTCCGGAAGTTTCCGAAATGATTTCAGGAGATTGGTTGGTGTCTAGTGTGTCTGACCTGGTATTTACTTATTGAAATAAGGGCATTTTTTTAAAGAAAGGTTCTTTTTAAAAATATACCTTTTTTCCCCCCAAAATAAACACACAGCAAAACCGAGATTTAAACTAACGGTTTCAACTTCAATTTTTCTAAATTAAGTTTTCAATCGTTGTAGCGCCCCTTTTTTAATGTTTTTTTTCTAAAAGTCAAATGATTTTAAAATTCTCTTCCTATCCCAAAGTAAGTAAAGCAGGTATCTTTTTAATTGTACAATTTAATTGATGTATCTGTTTGGCAATAACATTGAAAAGAGTTTGTACCGTGATCAGGGTATCGTAATTTACGCCAAACCGACGCGTTTGGGTAGCTTTTATAAATACAGAAACAAAACGCTGTCCTTAACTGGGGTTTGAATATTGATCTGGATTAGTCTATAAAGGAGATATTTGTCCAGGGATACAGGTTTAATAGCAGGGTTTTACAATTAGTGTTGTTTTTGTGTGGGGGTGGGGGGGTAAGAAGTGTGTGGGGGGAATTTCAATGAACAATAAATAAACTGAAATACTCAGGATACAGCCGGGCAAGGGGGAAGAGAGAGACTGAAATGTCATGCGGCTCTCTCACTGACCAAGTTCAAACTGAAGTGACGGCAGCTTTTGCAAAGACTGGCGTGCACATCTTCTTTGAACCTGAGCGTCTCCTGGGGAATCCGGGTTTGAGATAACATGCGTGTCGTGTCTGAGAGGTCAGGCTCCAAAGCTGCCTTGATAATGTCTGAAGCCTGGAGAAGCGTTTCAATTTGCCAGCTGTCTGAGAGGGGGGGGGGGGGGGGGGGATGGAGAGACTCTACTGGGTCCTAGCGAGCAGCTGCCTCGCACACCACTCAATTCCTGAAGGGGTTGATGGGGGGAACATCTCAGATAAGAGGGGGAGAGTGGGTGGGTGGGGATCAGGGGTTTTAGTACACACCTGTTCATACCAGCGACAGCCCCCTGGGCTTTTGGAAAGCGAGCGTTGTGTTCTCGAGTGTAATTCGAACATGAGCGACCCGCTCTCGGTTGAATAGGAAGCTATGAATTATTTTCACATTCATTCTCGTGTCATTGTGTTAGGCCATTATATTTATGCCCTGGGTTGAGGGAGGGAGTTGTCAATTAAGTACCATCGATTGTTGTGGGAGTGTACTGGGGAGGGGGGGGGGGTGAATGAGTGTTGGGTGGGTGAAGTTACTGTAGCTATCACAGAGTGTGTGGGCTGAAACTGTGTAAAATCTTGACCTGGTGGTGTCTTTGGGGTGAAAGGAACCTCAACTTCTTTATTTAAAAAAAAAACCCATCCAAACAGGCCATTTAAAGCAGTTGCCATGACTAATTGCCCTCCAATCAGAAATTAGATTTCCACGTGGACGCCTCCAAGTTACATTCTGGATGCATAGCCAATGGGGTTAAACCATTCTCAGTGAGGGGGGGGGAATGATTTGGTCTGTGGTGGGGGTTAAACCATTCTCAGTGAGAGGGGGGCATGATCTTGGTCTGTGGTGGAGGGCTAAACCATTCTCAGAGTGGGGGATGATCTTGGTCTGGGGGGGGGGGGGGGGCGGTTAAACCATTCTCACTGAGTGGGGGGGATGATCTTGGTTTATGATGGGGGATTAAACCATTTTCAGTGAGGAGAGTGGAGGATAATTTTGATCTCTGGTGGGGGTTGAAACCATTCTGAGTGAGGAGACTGGGGGGTGGGGGGGTGATCTTGACTGAATATCTATAACCAGGATGGGTGGGTATATCAATTAATTCACAATGAACCTTATAACCCCTTGGTTTGGGCAACCTCAAATCTGCACGGTCCTTCATTATTCTTTATTAATTTTGAATTCTACTTTGTTTTGCAAAACAGGAGAGTACAGACTAGTGAGTGAGCATTGTTTCTACTTCAATTTGGTTAGAGTGTTTGAGGACAAAGTGACAAGATGCACAAGTAAATGGAGAACAGTGCGTAGAGTCTATTAACAATGGTGTTGATATTCTGATTGTATTATTCCATCAGTTGTTTACCAAGACGCATGTTTCAAGGGGGAAGCAAGTGGGGAGGTGCTGTCAGAGTATTGAGAGGTGCATTTGGAACATTCTTTCATTGGCTGTTTCCAGGCTGATTGCATGATTCATTTAACCCTTTGACAGCTGAAGTATTCTAACTGTCTCTTTAACTGAAAATGAATACACTGTGAGTATGTAATAGTCCGTGAATCCTGTCATTCTGAAAGTAATGGAGAGTGTTAAATTGTGTTGACTGGGCTCTAAAACCAAGTGCTATTCAATCTACATTCTGGTCAGCTCCTTAAACAATCACCCAACTCAGGGAGTTTTATAGCTACGTTACTGTGAGGGAATTCTTCCATGCTGTAAATACAATGTCTCATGCTGTCGAGGAGCAGTGGAACAGGAGTACCACTTAAGTCTGCTCCGCCATTCAGATATATCCTGGCTGATCTGTACCTCAAAACCATTCAGTCACCTTTTGCTGCATGTCCCTTGTTGCACTTACCCACCAAAAAAATCTCACTCTGTTTTGAAAACCACTACCCATGCCAGCATCGACAACCTTTTTGGGGGAAGGAATTACACATTTCTAGTGCTGTTTCTGTGAAGAGATGTCTCCTGGTTTCACTCTTGCCTGCTCCTTGTTCTTGCTTCCCCACCAAAGAAAACAGCTTCTCAGATTACCTTTCTATCTTCATGGGAATGCAAGCCAAACTGATGTAACCTACTCGAATAATTCAATCTTCAAAGCTCCAATAGGTAAAGTGAGCACAGTCACAGAGACAGTCAGTGGGTGGTTTGACTTGAACTTGGGAATGAGAGACTCTCATACTAACCTCAGCTGCTGTGGGAATTAAGCTAGAGCTGTTAACATCAGTCTGTATCAAAGACCAGCCAGCCAGCCAATTGAGCTAACTAATACCCCTGAGCCCAGGGATCTGCCTGGTGAATCTTCACTGTTATGGTGATGGGCCTTAGCAAGATAATTTGTTCCAAAATTTACTTCATTCATAAAAAAATATGTTGCAAAACACTTCAAATTAAATATTGCAACAAGGGCAGTAAAATGCATTTTTTATCTCCATATAGCTTGTTTCACTCAGGTTCCTCAATACAATTGAAATTCTCTTGATATTTACCATATACCTATCCGTAGAGCTGGAGTGCAAAACATTTCCTATGGAATATTCCAGAAAGTGCAATAAAATTAAACTTTCCTCCATGTGACACATTCCACTCAGAGATGCCTCAATGCAACTTCTATTCTCTTGATATTGATAACAATGTTCAGTCATCAAAGGGTTAATATGCATCAGCTGGATACAGTTGGGGAACTGAAATTTCCCCGTTTGTATTCACCCTGCATTGAGAGATATTAAAGTCATTGTAGCCTGTGTAGATGGACAGAGTATGAGTTAATGGTAGTGCATTAATGTAAATATTTGTCATAGATTTATTTTCAGAGATTTATAACTGTATATTTGGTTAAATTATTAAAATCTTTTGCCATTTTCTGTTATCTGTGTAAAGAATGTTTTAATTATGGAAATTAAGTAATTAATATTAAAATATTTACATCAGTTATCAGTATTGGGTCCACCACTCATCTGTGTCCATATGCAATTCAAAATAAATGCTAACCCCTATAGAAGAAGGATTTGCATTTTCAACATCCCCCTGCCCCCATTTCACAATCTCAGAACATCTCGATGCCATGGGAGTACTCAGAAATGTTGTAGTGGGGAGCTTGGCAGCCAATTCTCACACCACAAATTCCCAGAAGCAATAACAAAACAATGAACAGACCGTTTCTTTTAGTTATTCTGACAGAGAGATAAATATTGCAGCACAGCAAAAGATGAACATTCCACTGCTGTTCCTCAAAATAGAGAGATGGCTTCACTTCCAAACACCTTGGGCCTTACATTAAAGTCTCCTGTGAAGTAAGGCATCTCCCTCGTTGCCCCATAATTGGGAATGTCTGACAAGATCTTCAGTTGAATTCTCTGCAGTGGGGCCCTGAACCAAATCCTTTGTAAATTCAAGTGATGAGGATATTGCTGCCTGAGCCACATTGAAGTGTAGTCAGGAATCATCATGACGTTATGGGAATGCTGACTGTGAGTCTGTCAGGCTGAGATGGTTATCCAGTGCCTAGTTACCACCAACAGACAAGCAGGCAAGTAATTGTGAATGTACGGAGGTGGGGGGATGGAGTTCTGTGACAGGGCTACATTTCTGAGTCAGTCCAACATTGCCTATGAATGAGACTAAGGTACATTGGCTTTCCACTGTGTTCTCAACTCACACTTATACCTCTGAGCAGCTGGTAATGCATGCTAGTGGGCACACCTGGGTGTTCCAACCCACACGATGAGCTAAATTAAGTGTTGGCATCAGCTCCATTACTGGGGGTGGGGGGTGCAGAACATCACTCCTCTCAGGGAGCAAAGTCTACCAAAATGCAAGAATCAGATCATCCCAACAAGAAGACAATATCTCTGAAGACAAACACCATTGAGAGGTATGAAATATCCAAATAGACTCATGTGCACTTTACTTTGGAAAAGGCTGGGACCTTGCCGAGTATCATCCCTCAGTTAGCAATGAAACCAATGGTCAAAATAAATGCTGTTTGCTTCCAGCGGAAGGGACCTACCCAGCCTTGCACCCAAACTTCAGCAAGAGGGGGGAGCCTGAAGAAAAAGACTCACCCAGAGTTATATAAGAATTACAGCATTGTAAAGGGTCATTCACTCTCTTGATTATGCCCTGCCATGGAAATAGATTGTCATTACAACTTTTGTTAACCCCTGTCACAACCCTTGAGACCCTTACTCATCTATCTACCAAAACATCAGTTAATGCCCAGGATCCCATTGCCAGATTTAGAGGAGAAAGTTCTTTACGTGAAATATTTGAACCTGTGACAGCTCAAACCAGCCCAGGCTCCCTGCAGCAACTGAGTCTGAAGATGTGATAAAAGTTTGCACTTATATTTTGAGTGTTATTAAAATTGTGATTCTACTGGCCTGCCTCCAAGTTTAAGTTTAGGGCCTCTCTTCAAACCAAAGTCTGCCTTACTGGGCTCCCTCAGTCTGTCAATGCCTTAATTCACATGGGTTTCAGTGCATTCCTTGCAATATTTTAATTTCCAGGTTTCAGCTCCATCAGTTCCAATTTCTGCGCAACGCTAAGAACAGAGCTAATGCCTGGGATCTGTTTTCCATTAAGTTTGAGAAATCTTAGTTTAAATGCTTTCTGTCCTGTGCTGTACTGATGCTACCATGACTCTCCATAAACACAGGAACCAGATGCAGTGCTGTTTCAACTGGTCAACATGGGCCTCTAGTGGCAGAAAGCTGACACTGCGAGATAGTGCCAGAAGAAATAGGAGCAAGACTTGGCAATTTGGCCCTTCAAGACTGTTCTGCCATTCTATGAGATCATGATTGATCTTCTGGCTAGATTCCATTTCCCTATTTCACTTGATTCCTTTGATCTCTGGTTTGAAAATACTAAATGATCACAGCCCTTTCTTTGAATGAACAAATTTCTCTTCAGCTTAGCCCTAAATATCCAATCTCTTATCCCGACACTGTCTCCTAGTTCTGGACTCCATATTGGGGAAACATCTTTGTAGCCTATCAGCTGTCAAGCCCCTAAATTCTAGCTCAGATTCCAACCTCACATCATTGGACAAGCTCTTCACCCCTTCATTGTGAGCTTTCATTGAACTCTTTCCAAGACAATTATATTTGGCCTCTGGTAAGGAAAAAAATGTTTAGAAATTGTAACATTGAGGTGTGTGTTATTGGCATTAGAGGTTGTTTACCCAGAATGCCCAGGTGATGGATAAGAATCACTTTGGAGTCACATGTTGCCCAGAGCAAGTAAGATAGCAGGTTTCCTTCCCCTAACTTACTGAACTTGGTGGGCTATTTGAACATAATCATTACCAGGTGAGCATTTCCTTTCCTTTTAAGCTTGTGATGTTACCGAATGCAATTTCATCACATGCTCCAATGGAATTTGAATTCATGTTCCCAGACAACTAGCCTGAACCTACAACGGAGCCCTCACCCTAACGCTATCGCAAGTCTAGTGCCATTACCACACTGCTGCCACCTCCTTCCAAACAGCTCTGCTGGTGTGGAGTGTACGTAATTGTAGTAAGGTGCCTTTAATTTGACACTGTAAGATCTTTGTAACAAAAGGCTAACAGAGGCATTTGCTTTCCTAATTGCTTGCTCTGCCTGCACGTTAACTTTGAGCGATTCCAAATCCCTCTGAATGCTATCATTTCCCAGTCTCTCAGAATTTTAAAAATAGCCTGTGTTTGTGTTTTTCTCTTCACATGTAAATAACTTGACACTACCCCAGATTATTTTCCAGCAGACACATGATTTGTTTATATCACTTTTCAGCCTGTATGCTTGATGCAGCTTACTATCTCACTTAGCTGAGTGTTAATAGCAAACCCAGATGGATAACACTCAGCCCCTGGCACCTAATATGGATGGACCTCTAAACATTGGCCCATACAGTACCTGACTATTACCTGACCGACTGCTTCTCTCTGGTTTCTATCCATTAATCACACCATCCTTATATATCACTGTCAATCCCGTGCTTATATCATAATTTCTCATGTGGTACCTTACTGAATGCTCTTGGAAAATCTAACATGTTTGAACCATAGGAGTAGCAATAGGCCTTTCATTCCATAGAGTGTGTTCCACAATTCAGTTCGATCAAGGCTGATCACTCAGTTCAATGCCTTTTTCTTATGTTATGCCTACATCCCTTTACATCATTGGTATTTGGAAATCTACCAATCTACGCTCAATGACTTCCAAAGATTTAAAAGCTGCTGAGGGAAGAGAATGCTAAGATTGACCTTAAATGGCTTCTTGAAATAATGTGGACAATATTTCATCCTCACTAACACTCAACACTGGAGCCCCCCAGGGGTGCGTACTCAGCCCCCTACTGTACTCACGGTATACCCATGACTACGTCACCAAATAGCAGACTAATGCCATTTACAAGTTCGCTGCTGACACCACCATAGTCAGTTGTATCTCAGATGGCGATGAAACAGACTACAGACGGGAGGTGGAAGACCTGGCAAAATGGTGCACTGAGAACAACCTAGCTCTCAATGTTGGCAAAACCAAGGAACTCATTATTGACTTTCGGCAGGATGTTACTCATGACCCCCTACACATTAACAGCACAGAGGTGGAACGAGTGGAGAGTGTCAAGCTCCTGGGAGTGATCATCCACAACAAGATTTCTTAAACACTTCATGTGAACGCACTGGTTACAAAGGCCCAACAATGTTCTTTCTTCCTCAGGCAGCTGAGAAGATTGGTATGACAGCGAATACCCTTGTCAACGTTTATAGACACGCCATCGAGAGCATTCTGTCTGGATGTATTACTACCTGGTATGGCAACTGTACCATTCAAGATCGGAGACAGTTACAGAGAGTGGTGAACTCGGCCTGGACAATCACCAAAGGCCAACCTCCCACCCATAGAATCCATCTACCAGGCCCACTGTCAAGGAAAGGCCGCCAGCATTCTCAAAGATCCATCCCACTCTGGCAATGCATTTCTACAACCTCTACCATGGAGGAGAAAGTACAGAAGCCTGAACACACATGTACCAGTCAGTTTCGAAACAGTTTCTACCCTACTATTGTTAGAATGCTGAATGGACTCACAAACTCTTAACATTCGCAGCATTTTTGTTTTTGCTCTGTTTACCTATTATTTACTTATCTATGCCATTTAACTCTGTGATCTGCCTGTATTGCTCGTAAGACAAAGCTTTTCACTTTGCCTCGGTACATGTGACAATAAATTTAATTCAATTCAAATTGTGTACCCCAGTTCTTGACTCCCCAGAGAACCAGGGAAAACATCTACCTTGTCCACCCCTTTAAATATTTTGCAGGTTTCAACAAGGTAACCTCTCATTCTTTGAAACTCTCGAGAACACCGGCCTTGGTTTGCCTAATCTCTCTTCACAGGACAGTCCCATCATTCCAGGAACCAGTCTGGTGAACTCTTGTTGAACTCCCTCTGTGACAATACAGGTAGTTCTCTGATAACGTGCTTTAATTAAACGCAATTTGGCTGTAAAGCGATTACTGAATTGCGGACTTTTTTTTAAATAAAGCGAACTCTCTCTGACGCAATTTCATCCCCGTCACTTACTCACACAGCAAAACCCAGCCTCAGGATCCTGTATCTGCAAAATGCACACTCAGTGTGTTCAGCTAAATCAGGAATGCAATCAGCTCTGCAAGCCTTGAAACTGAGCTTGGAACTGGGAATTGTAGTCTTTGTTTCAAACCAGGGGGAGAGAATCAACTGGACTTCCACGTTGGCATCACATGATCAGTCGCTTGCACGCTTTCTGGTTAAAAAAAAACTTCGTGAAAGGTACAGTGCTGTCGTCAGTGATTTTAGTGTTACAGTTTTAAGTTTACTGTATTATTTCATTAAAATGTCTGATTTAAAGATTTACTTAGACAGTACTATCGTTTGTGTTAGGCTAACTACTATTTTTGTTATGATTTTTACTGGTATTTCTGGTGGTTTGCCCCTAACCCTGTTTTTTCCACAGGTCCAATTATGTATATGGTACAATTTTCTATAACACAGTATCACACAGGGATGCAACTACTGTACTAGAGGAGAACTACCTGTCATATCCTTCCTGAGATAAGGAGACCCAAGTCTGTGTGCAGTACTCCAGGTGTAGCCTATCCACACATCAACTGATTGCCCCTTTTGTAAACTATTCATAACATTATGGAAAACCAGATTTTTCAAACACATTTTCACTTTTGTAAGTCCTCGCTACCTGATTGTATAATGATGTTTTTCAGCTGCTCTTGTAACAGCTTTGCTCCTACTGACGTCAGACTAAAGGGATAACAGTTCACAGATACAGGTAAGGTCACAGACGCAGGGAGGAGGAGGGGAGGGTTGGGTTTGGTTGGATGGGTTCGATTTCCATAAAGCATCACAGAGCTGAATATTTAATAGGAGACAGTGGGGTCTGCAGATGCTGGGAGATCAGAGTTGAGAGTGTGGTGCTGGAAAAGCACAGCGGGTCAGGCAGCATCCGAGGAGCAGGAAAATCGACGTTTCGGCCCAGACCCCTTTGTGATGACCTGCTATGCTTTTCCAGCAACACACTCCCATCTCTGAATATTTAATAGCTCCGGTTTAGCCACCCCTTACAACCAAGCATGTGTTTTATTCCTGGAATGCAGTCGCTGTTACGAGAAATGTCACAACCAATTTGTGGGCAGTAAGCTCTCGTGAGCGGTAATAAGATCATGACTGGTGCAAAGATGATCCATCAAATGGCCTCTTCCTGTTCCATAAAGTGTCTATGATTCCACAATAAATTATCTGCTCAATAATGTTTATTGAGGGATGAATCTTGGCCAGGACACTGAGTACCTTACATGTGGTCTTCTTCAAAATACTGGCACATCCAGAACAGGCAGGCAGGACCTTCGATCATTGTTGTCATGTGAAAGTCAGCCCCTGCCAACAGTCCATTACATACTGCAGCAGAATGCCAGCCTAGTTCTTCTGCTCATCTCTCTAGCCTATGGCTTTGAACCAGCAATGTTCTGATTGCCTATCTACCCCCTAAGCCACAGCTGTCTGCAAACTGATACTATATTTCATCTTTAAAATCATTTTTGGATATTGCACTGATTTCCTTTTGTCCTCACTGTATCAAAACTGACAATTATCAGTGTCTTGTTTCCCAGTTTACTCTTGAGAAAGATAGCTCAGCAGTGGTTTCAACATTCCATACTTCCTATTTAAATTCATTGCACGAGGCTGTTGCGGGCTGGGCCAACATCTATCGCCCAGAGGGCAGTTATAAATCAACCACATTGCTGGGGATCTGGAGTCACATGTACGCCAGCAGTTTCCTTCCCTAAAGGCCATTAGAGGGATTTTTCAGGACAATTGATTCACGGCCATCGGTATTCATCCCAATTGCAGATGTTTATTGAATTCAAATTCCATCAATAGCTGTGGCAGGATTTGAACTGGGTCCCTGGATTAACAGTCCAGGCCATCGCTTCCCCTTTGCATACCCTCCATTAGGAATATAAATGCTCTGCCAGATCATTATCTGATCTGAAAAACAAATAATATCAGGAACAAATTGACTCCAATACGGAATGTGTTTCAGAAAGTTCCTTTCCAAGTCATTCACTATCCTAACTTGGAAACACCTCACCACTTCTTCACTGCCTCTGTGTCAAAATCCTGGATCTCTTTCCTAAACAGCACTGGAGGTGTGCCTACAGTTCAA
Source organism: Chiloscyllium plagiosum (assembly GCF_037043375.1). Lineage (NCBI taxonomy): Eukaryota > Metazoa > Chordata > Chondrichthyes > Orectolobiformes > Hemiscylliidae > Chiloscyllium > Chiloscyllium plagiosum. Next base: position 12,278,334 of record NW_028270153.1, read on the forward strand.
GGAGGCAGCTCACCACTGCCCTGCTCAAAGGGCAGTTAGGGACGGGCAATAAATCTGGCTGAAGCAGCCAGGCCCACATCCCCTTCCTGAATTAGAAACACACACTGAATTGAATCATTCCTTATTGATGTTTACATTGAAAGCCAGTCTGAATCATGCAAACCCAAATTTTAATCTTACAAAAGCAATCCAAACTTTGAACTGAACTGGATTTGAATTTGACTCACAGAATCATAGTATCAGAGAAAACAGGAAACTATTCAATCCATCCTAGTAATACAGGTCCTCAGCAGCTCTAACACTTAGTTCTCTCTCTTGTCAATTTAATTGTCCAACGTACTCGCACTCTGATTTATTTATTCTCTTAATTCTCAAGAGAAAATAATTACAAGGGTAGCACCTCACCTATTGACAAGACACTTAACAGTCTTCAAGATTCAACATTGTGTTCAACAATTTCAATCATAAATTCTGCCCCCATTTTGTTTCCTTTTACTTGCTACTTTTGACTTTGCCCTTTTCTTTCTTGTCTTTATTTCAGATAGGCTCCGTTCAGGACACTGCCATTCACACCTCCTCTGGACATATCTTTTGATTATTTAGTTATTTCATTCCAATAACCAGCAACCTTTTAGTCTCTCCTATCTTCTCACTATTACAGACACCCTCTTTTGTTTTTTTTTCCCAATCTCCCCCTTTTCGGACGGAGTAGAGAGAGAAACTGCTCCTCCAGGTGGCAGGATTGACAGTGAGAGGAGACAGATTTAAGGTCAATGGCTGAAGAAACCAAGACGATGAGAGGAATATCTACTGTGTGCATGTGAATGGCTAGAATCTAGAATGCACTTTCTGAGAATGCAGGATCCATTGGAAAAAGAAAACTGGACCCCTATCCAAAGATGAAAAGACTATAGGTCTAAAAGGAAAAGGCAGACAAGAGGGACTAGGCAAATTGCTCTGGAGAGATAGCATAGATAGTGTAGGCTGAATGGCCTCCTACTGTGCTTTGCGCGTTCTATGATATGATTGAATAGTCATTTATTTAGCGTCATCCAGGTGAGATATTTAACAGTGAACAACCTCAGACCTGGAAGTTGCTCCAGTCTTTAACCACCTGTATTTCTTTTGCAGCAGAACAAGGAGTTTATTTGTGCAGTGAACTATCAGCTCTGTTTATGTGGAGTGACAGAAAGGCCATGCAGGGTACAGACATAAGGGATCCAGTTGGCTCTTTAAGCCAATCGGACAGCTCTGCACTCACTTGTATCAACATCAGGTATTTAATTTCTGGCATTCTAAAGGCCAAATTCTCACTGGGTGCTTTGGTGAGGATTGAACTCACAGTTCATTGGAATTACCAATGCCAGTAGCACGGCCACTACACCACCGTATGCTCTGATTGGACGTGTTTCTTTTCCAGTTCTTTGGTTACTTTGTTGTATGAGTTAATCCACCACCTAACGAGACAAGAACCGGTTAAAGTTATATTTGTTACACCAAGCAATAACTATATCATTCACAAACACATGATTCTGAGATCAGAGTTCTTGGAATCTGTTCCAATTTGGGTCAGTACCTGACCTGCTGCTTTTCCACACAATAAAAGATGTTTCTCAGTGAAGTGTGATCCTGTGATTTTATGTTTTGCTCGTGGCCCAGGTATTCTCTTAAAGTGGTAATGGTGCTGTTTGGAACTCATCCACCAGAGATGTGCGAAAATAATCTGCTCTGACGTTCTGTGCGATTTTGAGGATGTGCTAAATTGCCAGAGGTGCCACCTTTCAGACAGTTTTTCTCCTGCCCTTGCAGATGGATGTAAACGATTGCCCAGTCCCAATCAAAGACAAGTGGTGGAGTTATCTCCAGGGTCCTGATCTTAACCCTTAATTAACATTGCCGATGTATGGGAGAATTTATACCTTCATTTTACTGGACTGGATTTAGTAGAGTTCACCAGAGTGGGCATGACGATCGGGTACACAGTGTACTGCATTCAATTCCCAGCATTGGAAAGCTGTCTTCAATTTAGAGGGAGACAGGAAGGGCCCAATGTGAAAATCCTGCCTGTTAGCTGCAAGCTTAAGTTCGTAAATAAGTCACTTAAAGCCAGTTCAGAGCCACCTGAAGTGAACAGTGGCTCGACGATTTAACCATGGGGAATAAGCACACAGGGAAAAAAATGAAAAGAAAAATTAGCCTTAGGGAATGGGGCTGGTTAGTTCAGTTGGCAGGTTTGCAATGCACAGTGATACCAAAGCGTGGGTTCAATTCCTGCTACTGTCTGAGGTTACCATGAAGGGCTCTCTTTCTCAACCTTTCCCCTCGCCTGAGGTGTGTTGACCCTGGTCAGCCATCCTATTGAATGGTGGAGCAGGCACAAGGGGCTGAATGGCCTATTGCTGTTTCTTATGGACTTAAAAAAGCAGCAATGAAAGCCCTTCGGTGGCCAGCCCTTGCATCTGACACAATCCCCCATACTTGCCTCACTTGTTAAAAATGGCGCTAGACATTCAGAGGTTCTTACTCTAGCTGACCAACTGGAACCTGATGGGCAAGTGGCCAAAGGGCAGTCTGCAGCCCCCGACAGCATTCCCCACTCCTACCATTGTCATTTCATTCACAGCAACTCAGGCACTTAAACAAACATTTAAACATTGCTGAAGAAAGACACATTTTTGTTGAAGCTTTTCATCTTGCACTAATCAGGACAACTCACAAGAATAGCGTTGAAACGTGTGGCACTGGAAAAGCACAGCAGGTCAGGCAGCATCCAAGGAGCAGGAGAGTCAGCATTTCGGTCAGAAGCCCTTCATCAGGAATTGCCCCACATTTCTGATGAAGGGCTTATGCCCAAAACGATAACTCTCCTGCTCCTCAGATGTGGCCTGACTGGCTGTGCTTTTCCAGCGCCGCGCTTTTTGACTCTGACTCTCCAGCTTCTGCAGTTCACACTTTCTACAATTCACAAGAATATCATAGTAAAGGCAAACAACATTTAAACTGTATGAGAACAGAGTGCTGATATCAACAAGTAGACCCTGATTGGTAGAGGCATTGCCATGGGGAATGCACCAGTTGGGTGATGACTGACAGTTAATTGCCAGGTTTTGTTTAAATTTAAAGCAGGCAGATTGGCTCTGATTGGCCATGACATTGCACCGAGGAGGGACCAGCTATTTTGTCGAGTTGAAACTAACAGAATCTTCATTCTGTCTGCAAAGAACAGAGCCCTATGTCTAAAATAAGCAGCTTCCACTGCATGTAAGATTTGGGAAATTCCTTAATGCAGCTGTAAGGACCCATGATAGTTGAAGGGATTTCAGAGCTTCAGTTGGTAAGTATAGAAGATGATTCACGACCTTAGGATATATAAGCACTTCATAGGCAAAAAGAAATTCAAAAGCTAATTACTCTTGTACTACAGGGAAAGGCGAGAATTAATTTGTGCACAGTATGATCCCGCAAACAATAAGATGATAAGAACCCGAAAATGAGATTTTTCCTTTGTGACTTGGACTAAGGGGGAGTGTCACTTCTCTTCTTTAATATAGTTTTGGGGATCTTGTACATTCATCTGAAAGGTGCTGCATTTTACACCTCAACCAAAAGACAGCATCTCCTAGTCTATACTGGGATATCAGCCGACCTTTTAATATGCAACTTCCCACAGAGGGGTTTGAACTCTCAAAGTTACAAACTACACCAGTCACACAGATTAACTGGAGAAGTTCATAGAATTCCTACAGTATGGAAAGAGGTAATTTGGCCCATTGAGTCTGTACTGACCCTCTAAAAAGCATCCCACCCAGATCCAATCCCCATAACCCTACATTTTCCATGGCTAACCCACTCAGCCTGCACATCCCTGGACACTACAGACAATTTAGCATGGCCAATCCATCTAACCTACAGATCTTTGGACTGTAGCAAGAAACCAGAGCAAGCCCACACAGACACAGGAAGAATGTGCAAACTCCACACATCAGTCACCTTGAGGGTGGAATTGAACCCAGTTCCCTAGCATTGTAGGGCAGCAGTACTAACCACTGAGCCACCGCACCACCCCAAGTTGGGTCTGTTGTCCATGGAGAAGAGAAAGCTGAAAGGAAATCTGATGAAAGTTTTCAAAATAATGAGGGATCTGGACAGAATCATAGAGTCAGAGAGGTTTAAGCACAGCAAAAACCTCCTTCGACCCATTGAGTCTGTGACAGTCAAAAACAACCACTTAAATATTCAAATCCTATCAACTAAACAGAGAGAAGCTGTTCCCAATGGTAGAAAGACCAATAACAAAAGGGCAGAGATTTAAGGTAATTGGTAAAAAGAAACAGTGGTGTGATGAGGAAAACAATTTTCACACGGCGAGTGGTTGGGGAATGAATTGGTTCAGAGTCTGGTGGAAGCAGGGTCATTCCACAGGGAATTAGATTATTATCTGACAAGATTGAATGTACAGGGCTACAGGGTGGGTGGGAGTGGCATTAGGAGAATTGCTTATTTGGAGAGTCTGCACAGAAATGATGGGCTGAATGGTCTCATTTTAGGCAGTAACTATTCTGTAATTGTGTGGATTCAGAAGCAGCTATGCTACCCCCTGAGCCATAGTTAATCCTCAACTTGATAAACTTACTTTCAGAGACTGCAGGGTTGTGGAGGGAGAGAGTAAGTAGTTGGGTGGGGGTGCGAGTGAGTTAAATGATGAGAATCATTCAGATATGTAGCACTGGGGAGGTGTCTAAAACCTCCCAAACCTCGGTCTGCTGCGATACAAACTCATAGGAAATTAAAACAAATTCTTTGTGAAGGTCAAAAAGGTGCTGTTCAGATTCAAAACCACAAACATTTTGCAATCGTCCAATATTATGGTTCACACAGTTCCCTCAAGCTGGCCAGAGAAACATTACATTTCTTTAAAAGCATCCTCTTTGTTAACCTCTCCCTCTCTCTTGGTAACTCACACACTCACATGAACACACACATACACACTCACTTGCATGCACACACACATGCACACGCACACACGCACATACACACAGTCTCATGAACACACAGTCTCACACACACCACACACACACATGCAAACCTCTTAGTTTGAAGCTCTGTTTTTCCAAATAATTTTGAATTTTACATTCCTGAAAAATGGTGGATTCAATCCATTTTTCTTTTGGAGTCCAGCCCAGTGTTGTCTGAGTGAGAACATAGGTGGACTTTCTGCAAGAGGTTGGGCTAAAAAAAGGCCCTTTTTGAACAGGGTTGACAGCTGGTGATTTAATTCCAGGCCATTAGGAAATCGTCCAAAACGTCAAAAGGCCTTCTCAAGTTGGTGGGAGCTTTGATGTATTTTAGTATGGATTGAGAAAGGATCTGTATTTATACAGCATCTTTCAGGACATTCTGCAAGTAATTTACAAGGACATGGAGTAGTTGTGATGTGTCAGCAATGGAGGGAGCACAGAAGTCAATTTGTACACAGCAAACACCCTACAAAAGCAATGAGATGGCACCTAGTAAGTCATGTAGCTGATAGAGAGATGAATACTGCACGACTAAGGAGTGGTCATCCTGGACCAGGATATCTTTAATGCCAAATTGAGGGGCCAGACAATGCTTCAGTTTAATGTTTCATTCAAAAAGTGGTGTCTCTGACACTGACAATGATATGACATTTGACCCCCTCTACCAAGTTGTTTATATATACCATGGAGAGCTGGGGCCCAAATACAGAGGAACCTCGATTATCGTGCATTCAATTATCCGAATTTTGGATTATCCAAACAAGATCGCAAGGTTCTGATGCTTGGCTAAACTGTGTTATCCGGCATTCGATTATCCGAACATTTGATTATCCAAACAAAATACTCCCTGTTTATGTCATTAGGATAATGAAGGTTCATCTGTACTGATCCCTGTGGTATACCACTAGTCTCCCCCACCCACCCTAAAAGTTTGTTGCTAAACTGGCAGTACCACCCTGGGATATGCCTCATGGACAGCTGTTGTGAGAGATGGCACTGACAGCTGACTGGTGCTAGCTGTTTTGAGATTGGGATGTAAATTATTGTGGGTGCAGAGTGAATAAAGAGATGTTGACTTCATTCCACAGTGGTAATGCATGTCAATAGTCTCCAAGAATGGGAATTTCACCCTCACCATCAACAATCCGAGCAGTAAGAAATGCCCTGAAATGGTGAATTTAGCACAAGGCCTGAATCTTATTGAAGTTTGTTCAAGTCAGATTTCTGCAAAGAACACATCGAAGGTTGAGAGTGGTGCTCACAAGTCTGCATGAAGTAACTTGGACAGATTCAATAGGGCACAGTCACGTAGCAGAACTGACAAAATTACTTTGAATCTTACTGTAGTCTTATTTTATTGGCACTAACAGTTTCCTGATATGAGAAACCTGGGTAAAATAGCATTCCCCCTCAGTCTTCCATGAACTAGGCCTGTACCCTAACTCGAACCAAGGTGTGTCTGTGCACTGAGCTGCATGAACACCCCATCCAGCAATGCTTCCATTTTACAATCCGCATCCTGGTTTTCCAATCTCTTCATGGCCTCATTCATCCCATTCCCTGTGACCTTCTCCAGCCCATAAACCTTCAGGATCTTGACATGTGACCTAGAATCATAGTATCCCTCCTGTGGAAAGCAGGCCATTAGGCCCATTGAGTCCACACTGGCCCTCCACAGGCTATCCCACCCGATCCACCCTCCCCAACCCCTGTAGCCCTGCATTTCCCATGGCCAATCCACCTAACCTGCACATGTTTGCACTGTGAGAGGACACTGGAGCACCCAGAGGAAACCCGCGCAGATACAGGGAGAAAGTGCAAACTCCACACAGACAGTTGGAATCAAACTCAGGTCCCTGGTGCTGTGAAGTAGCAGTGCTAACCACTGAGCCACCGTGCCGTCTTTGGCTTTGATTTGGTGCCACAAGGATGCTTCTGTGAAGCACTTTGAGATAATTTACTAATTTAAAGGTGCTATATCAATGTGAGCTGTTACTAATGTTCAGAGTGAAAAGAAACAAGAGAGTAGGTACTTTTTTTTTAAAAAGCTAGATAATAACAAAACTGATTTTCAAAAGCCATTAGACTGAGGTGGAAAGAATATCTTGCAGTATGAGTGTTAAGGTGCCCCAAGGTGTTTGAGACTATGGGATGAGTTTTTGTACCATCAGGATGAGGACCAGGCAGGAACTCAAGATTGACAAGGCAGCAACGTCACAGTCCTCAGGAAATCAGCGAGAATTCTGTCTTTTAGAAGGAACAGGTCAGAGCCTAGAATACTGCGGTGAGTAACTCATCTCGTGATTCCCCAGAGCCTGTTCACCATCCACAGGGCACAAGTCAGGAGTCTGATGGAATATACCCCACTTGCCTGGATGGTGGCAGTTTCAACAACACTCAAAAAGCGCGACACCATCCAGGACAAAGCAACCCATATTGGCACCACATCCACAAACATCCCCTCCCTCTATCACCGACGCTCCGTAGAAGCAGTGTGTGTTATCCACAAGATGCACTGCAGAAATTCACCAAAGATCCTCAAACAGCACCTTCCAAACCCACGGCCATTTCCATCCAGGAGGACAAGGGCAGCAGATACATGGAAACACCACCCCCTGCAAGTTCCCCTCCAAGCCACTCACCAACCTGACTTGGACATATATCGCCATTCCTTCACTGACGCTGGGTTAAAATCCTGGAATTCCCTCTCGAAGGGCATTGTGGGTCAACCTACAGCATGTGGAATGCAGCGGTTCAAGAAGGCTGCTCACTACCAGCTTCTCAAGGGGCAACTAAGGACGGGCATTAAACGCTGGTCGGGCAGCAATGCCCGTGTCAAATGAGTGAATTTAAAAAATGCCACTCACGCAGACAGCAAACAATTGTGAGATTTCTGTTTAATATTTCTGCTCATTCACCAAGGTTCTCCCCATCTTCATTCATCCATCAGTTCCCTTACAACAGAATCGACCAGCTTGTAAATCTGCACAGGGAGCAAACCTGTCGTCGAGTACCATCTGAATAGAGACACTACTTCAGTCCAAAGTAGACTCAAGAATCCTGAATGCAGAGCTGGTGGGAGGAATCGGACAGTGGAAAATCATTAACAAAAGCAATGGTTTCAAATTTATCTGAAGCTCAGTTTGGTCAAGGAGAGATTTTTGAAATGTTTTGTTCATTGCCATTGGGATGAGTTTGTCAGATAAAGAATTCCGCCTGCGCTCATGTTGAGAATTCAGTCCCGATACTGAGACTGCCAGTTTCGAAAGGGAAACATACAGTGACGTGGGCATAGGCCACTCAGCCATTTCTGCTGTTCAGTTAGATTATAGGGCATCCGTAGCTGAACCCCTATTGTCTGCCTTTTTTCCATAATTGTTCCATTATTGTTCCATAATCCTGAGTAACCAGCAAACAAAAATCCATTTTATCTTTCCACCCCGGAGGCTCCCAGCCTCATTCCTGATGAAACGTTGATTTTCCTGCTCCTTGGATGCTGCCTGACCTGCTGTGCCTTTCCAGCACCACACTAATCTTGACTCTGATCTCCAGCATCTGCAGTCCTCACTTTCGCCTAAAAATCTATACATCCCAACGTTGCAGTTTTCAATAACCCAAATCTGAACGTCAATTTGGGGAGAAGTTTCTTAAAACCTTAAAGTTTGGCCTTGAACGTCAGATCAGAAGGAGCAGTGAAGAGCAGGCCAGGCTGACCTGGTTTCACTTTGAAGAATGAGGGGAATACTTTGAGGCTTGAGGACCAAAAGGGGTTCATGTTAGATGCTGCATTCCAGGTGAGTGCAGTTCCGAGGTAGACAAGCAGGAGGCTGGAACAACACAGCAAGCCAGGCAGCATCAAGACTTGGAGAAGGGTTACACCTGAAACGTTGACTTCTCCACCTCCTGATGCAGCCTGGCTTGCCATGTTCTTCCAGCCTCCTGCTTGTCTACTTCGGATTCCAGCATCTGCAGGTTTTTTTGTCTGTAACTAAGGGTACAGTTTCATGGCTTGCAACCGGAATTTCTGTGCACAGAATCTCCCAAGGAGCAGGTGAGAAGAGAATGATTGTACTGCCATCTTCAATATCCAGAGTAGCTCCTCTTCCTTGGCAGGCCGTGACCAGTTTGGTTGTGCCTGAGGAAATCAGATTGAAGGCTGTAGCTCTTCCTCTAATAACAGCAGGACCTACTTCCCAAGCCGTTCACCACTAAGATGTACATTGAAAATACTAGAGCTGAGAGAAACTTGGTTCCTGCAGGTGAAGAATGTTTTGAGTGTTATCCTGTCTGGAAATGTACAGTAGTTTTATTCTAACATCTACCCTGGCATGAAGCCTTTTTGATCTCACTGACCAGCTTCTTGCTCTACTTGGTAGCAGCAGTAGGACAGTATTACTGGGCACTTCCAAATGACCAGCAGAGATACAAATAATAAACTTTGAGTGATACAGCACAGAACAAGACCATTTGGCCCATCATAGCTACATCATCTCTTTGAAAGGGCTATCCAATTAATCTAATTCTCCATGCTCTTCCCTCACAGTTTTGTATGTTTTATTCCCAGGTTTTTGTACAATTTCCTTTTGAATGTTTCAGTTGGAACAATGTCACTGTCCTTTCTGGCAGTTTATCCCAGACCACAACATCTTGCTGCACGAACAAGTTATTCTCTTCACCTGTTAACATCTCTGTTTCTGATGCCATAACATCTTCTTATTCACACCATCAAAACCATCCACCAACTTCAAACCCTTCGAGGGTCAATGCTGCAACTCTGGGAAACTAAAGCACGCAGAAGCTCGATCCAGTTTGTCCTTTAAGCAAGGAGTAAGTTCGCCCCAGATTCTCTAATCTTCTCACAAGTCTAAAGTCCCCCACCCCTGACACTATTAATGTATCCATCTCACGGTAATGTGAGACATAGGCACAGTGTTCCTTTAAATGAGGTGTCCTTGAAGACTAGCAACAGCCCTCGTGACCTGCAATGTGAGTTGACAGAGTTATTATGAGTCCAACCTACGCTTGTAGAACTATTCTCCCTTAAAGCCATGTATCATTTTCTCACCAAGGCTCTACAGTTTTCCCTTAAGAAAAGCAAAATATTGTAATCCATTAAAAAAAAATGAATGAGGCTTGGATTTGGAAGGAGCTGCCAAATAAAAACAGAAACAAAGAACTGAAGCTGTTGCAACCTCAAGATTCACTGGGATAAGGAGGAAAAAGTAAGATATAACGCCACAGTTCAGCACAGAACTAGGCCATTCTGCCCACCCTGCTTAGGCCAGCTATTACCATCCTAACATAATCAGTGAGCCTCTGGTGAAGTGTTTGTGGTCTGTCTGGCTTGCTATTTATGTGTCTTATCAAATCGATATGTTTGTTAATGTTTTGGACCCCATTCACCAACCTCTCAGAAAATGAACCGGAAGTGACATCACCCGCAACAACAGACCAAGACACATAAATAGCAAGTGGGACAGAATGCTTCATCGGAACCTCACTGATGATGCCACCTAGCGAGATGACGAAACGTCTGAGAAAAAATCTAACAGTTTAGTGAGCAACCTTACAACCTACTACCACTGTCGCTAAAACCCTGGTTAACTGAGTGTGTCTCTGAATTTCTTAGAAATCTGTCCCCTCTCAAAGCCCATCTTCATGGGAATGTGAATGGCATGGGCCTTGTATCCAAGTAGGAGTACTGATTAGCTACCTTTAAGACCCCAGCTCTTTTAATCTTGGAAGTAAATGGACAATTTAAACCATGCCTGTTTCTAACCTGACGTTTTCAACATCTTCCTACCTTCCATCTTAATAAACAAATAGAGACTCCCTTTAACCTTTAACAGCCATGTCACCCAGACATTTTCAAAACAGCAATTTTATAATCTTCATTAATGTGACATCGTGTTTACAAGTCTTCTAAACCTCCATTATTATCAGACTGCGTGTCTGACATCCAAAATTAATGAAACAGACTTTTTTGTGAGTTAAATAGCAGAAAACCAGAGCCATTGTTTTCAGTTACTACCTTTGTCTCCTAGCCACCAACTCAATTTTTCTACCTACCAGCTTTCTAAGATTGAATCAGACTATTTGCAACTACACTGTCGTATTTGAACCCAGGATCAGCTTATAGATACATACCCATCAGCACCATCTCTAGGGATGTCTATTTCCACTTCTGCAACTTTGCCACTCTCTTTCTCTACCCCAGTTTGTTCATTAGTTGTTTGTGGATGCCATTGGATGTAAAGGAACACCATCATTTGCAGTTTCCCCTCAAGTCACTCACCATCCTGACTTGGAAATTTATTAATGTCACTGGGTCAATATCCTGAAACTTGCTCCCTAACAGCATTGGGATCCCTATAGGCCAAAGACAGTAGCACCTGAAGAAGACAGCTCACCACCATTTCTGCAGGGCAATTAGGAATGTGCAATAAATGCCTAGCCAATCAGTGATACCCATGTTCCATGAATGAATTTTTTAAAAATCTTCCAAAATTCTTTTCGTTTGCCTCCAGCTCTATCATTCATATTGTCCTCATGGCCTGAAATGGGGCACATCAGGGTTCTGCGTCTGCTGTGCTCAGGTTAGGGTGGAATCATTGTGATGGGTTGGGGTGGAGTCACTGAGCTGGTTTGGGGGTGTTGTCAGGAGCAGCACCAGGGCAATGATTTCTGCCCCTGCCCTTGGTTGCCCTCGTACATTCTACAGAGACTAACCACTTCCAGTTCAACATATCATCATCCATCATCTCCTCTGACTCTCCATCCGACATTTGTTTACCAATCTTCTTCTCCAGTAGCCATCTTTGCTTACCGTCTGTCTACTGATGAGACCAAAGCTTTGTATCTTTCTTGCTTTGACACCATGCATTAAGTTCCTCTTTTCTCCAAAGCCATTTCCAGAATTTCCTCATTCATTTTTCTGTCTGTGCAGAAGATGCTCAATGTCCTCCAGTATGAATGCATTCATTTTATCAATGGTCACTTGGTTTGTTGTCTGCGTCTCTAAGGCATACTACAGAGAGGCCAGCATACTTTGTCAAAGGTTCAGGAGCAGTTCAGTTCATCTTCTATTGTGTCTGTTTATTTACCACCTCTAAGTACGCGTATTATAACTTACAGTCCCCCAGATTCTGTATTCCTTAATTTGACATCCTCCATCATCGTTGGTTGTGACACTGCCAATCAGAGTTCCCTCAGCAACAAATTAGCATCCTCTTCCCATTTAACGTAAATTGTTGTTCCCATTAAGATTTGACATTCTTGAAATCTAGCCTGATGAGTTCCAGACAAAATCTTTTACTGCATGTTTCTTCTTTCCAGCATTACTTGAGTTCTGCAACAACAAGTAACTGCACGATTACATCCTGGCCACTCGCAGACAATAAGTTAAGGACCTGCCTTCCACCAGAGCATACACGACATGACATGAAATCAACTAAAAAATGCCATACATGTGGACAAATAATGAAGGGTGAATAACATAGCCCACTGACCAGCCTGCACCCTCTGATATCAATTCCTCTATTTTAAATAACGAAGGCCATTAAAAATAATTCATTCTCGTGGCTGCACTACAATACTTTGCAACTCGCTATCACCTTCTCAAGGGCAGCTCGGGATGGGCACTAAATGCTAGCTCATCCAGCGATGCCCATGTCCCTCCAGTGAATAACGAAGGAGTGACACAGTATCCACGCCAACAGCAATATTGAACTCTCTGGTTGGTCCCAGCTGCTCTGATGTGTTGGTCTTTTAAATGAATCTGCATACTGAGCTGAGCTAATGAAGTTGACATGTTAAAATGAGAACGTCACAGTGTTATCAATTACTCTCTGACCTTGGGTTGTATCCCAGTCATTTACAGTAACATGACTGATGCTGACTGGTGTAAAATCTGTTCCTACTGTGAAAATGTCTTCATCACACTTCGACAAGAATATTTTAAGAGAACAACATGAGCTTCAAGTCTTACAACAGAAATGAGAGGAGAGCATTGTAATGCTTGAGTTCAGTCAAGGGTTCATCATCATCATCATCAGCATCCAAAAATATGAAGGTATTAGGGAGAGTGCAGACAATATTCATGTGAGTGCTCCTGCGGTTGATGAACCTAAATTGGAGATGTGCGGGACTATTCTCTTTGGAGAGGAGATTTAGTAACTATCATAGAATCCTTACATTGTGAAAGTAGGCCATTCAGCCCATTAAGTACATACTGACCTTCCAAACAGTATCCCACTCAGTCCCACCCCCTCTACCCTATAACCCTGCATTTCCCATGGCTAATCCACCTAGCTTGCACATCCCTGGTCACTATGAGCAATTTCCTATGGCTAATCCACCCTAACCTGCACATTGTTGGACTATGGGAGGAAACCAGAGCACCCGGAAAAACACCCTGCACAGACACGGAGAGAATGTGCAAACTCCACACAGACAGTCACCTGAAGCTGGAATCCACCTCAGGCCTCCAGTACTGTGAGGCAGTAGTGCCAACTACCGAGGCACTGGGCTGTGAGTAAATGGGAGATCAACTGTTCCTATTGATAGAAGTATTGAGAGCAAGCAGGCACAAATTTATAATGATTCATAAAGGCTTTTCATAGGGAAAAGCTACTTCACATAAGAAGTGGTCAGGATCTCGAATCTGTTGCCTGAAACCGTTGCAGAGGCAAGGTCAGTTGAAGCTTTCATGATGGAATTGGATTCTTGGAAAACAGCGATTGTGCAGGGCTGCAGGGAGAAAGTGGTAGAGTGACACTCAATGAATCACAACTTCAGAGATCCAACACTGACAAGACTGGCAGAATGGCCTCCTTCTTTTTCTGTAAGACTCTAAGAATAGTCCATTTACTACTCTGCCAGATTCAGCACAGTCTTAATGTGGGATTTCCTCTCCCTTCCGAGATGAAATATTTCCATTGGTTGGAAAGTCTAGAACTCGGAGTCAGGATGAGGTGTCAGCCATTTTGGACTGGGAAGAGGAGAAATTTCTTCCATCAGAGGATGTGAATCTTTGGAATCTCCTCTTTCTGAGGGCTTTGGATGCGGTGGATGATCATGAAACAGTTATAACTCTGAATGAGCCACTGGTGTCATGAAATGGATCTACAATACTTACAAACAAATTTCAAGGCTGGGGGGAATAGGACTATGGAGAGACAATGTGGATTTGATGGGCCAAACAGCCTTTTCAGTGACCCTATGGTCTCACCTTTGTTCTGTCCCCCCATATCAGCAGCTTTGTCCATCTCTAACCATTGAATATTTCAAAACTGAGATTTTGGTTCATTAAGGAGTTACAGAGGCATGGCATAGAAATGAGTGGAGCCCATTATAGCCCGGAGTCTGGGAAAATTAGGTAGAAGTACTGAGATTGGATTATCAATGAAACAAAGGTTTTCCCCAATTAAGTTTGGAGTTGGGAGGGCTAGAAGTGGGAAGCTTCCCTGCCACTAAGTTCATTACTGAGAAACCTGACACTAATTATCCCCAAGCCTCTTGGAATTTCCCAGTCAGTTTGACCTGCAGCCACATAGGTGGTTCCTCGTTGCTAGACATTGCGTTCCCAGTTGAGGGACTCTGCCTTAATAAGGGGAGAGTAATGGGTCATAAAAGCCACCACTCTATCCTTGCCACTGTCCCTTCCCGGCCCACCTCAGCAGCTATTTCCCCGGGACCCCCAGTCCATCTCGATCAACCGTGTACTGGAATCCAGTGGAGATCCATCAGGCAGGGTCAGGTTCTGCAGGCAATGGAAAGCTGGCAAAATCTGATCCATCCAGAGCTCTTGGGAGGACTAAAGCCCCTCAGCAACTAACCCCCCTCTCCCATCCCACCCCCACCCGGGGGCCCAAAATCTATGGAAGGCCCAACTCAGGCCAGTTAGTTGCCTGGTAGGACTTCAATCACATCGGACCAAGCCTACACTTAGACAACACAGGGTTGTCACCTGCAAGGGAACCAATGGGAGGGCTCCAGCAACCAGCAAAATTCCGTCAGGTATGTTGGTGATCTCATGGTCTAAGTTGAATGGAAGAACTGGCTTAAGAGGACTTAAAGGCATTGTCCTGTTCACACATGCTAATCTGTCAGGGTCACTACCCAACACTATTAATCTAAAGACCCAGGGAATGTTCTGGGGACCCAGGTTTGAACCCCCCCCAAGGCAGATGGTGGAATTTGAACACAATAAAAATCTGGAATTAAAAGTCTAATCTTGACCATGGACCCATTATCAATTGTTGTAAAAAACCATCTGGTTCACTAAAATCCTTCAGTGAAGAGATTCTGCTGTGCATACCCAATCTCTGACTCTAGACCCAGAACAAAGACTCTTAACTACCTTCTGCATAACAAGGGATGGGCAATAAACTCTGGCCTAGCCCACATCCTATTTTTTTGTACACTTATCAGACGTGAGAGTCGCTGCCTGGGCCAGAATCTATTACCAGTCCCAAGTTGGCCTTGAGAAGGTGGTAGTGAGCTGCCTTCTTAAACCGCTGCATTCCACATGCTGTAGGTTGACCCACAATGCCCTGAAGGAGGGAATTCCAGGATTTTGGCCCAGCGACAGTGAAGGAACGGTGATATATTTCCAAGACAGTTTGGTGAGTGGCTTGGAGGGGAACTTGCAGGTGGTGGTGTTCCCACGTACCTGCTGCCCCTGTCCTTCTGGATGATAGTGGTCATGGGTTTGGAAGATGCTGTTTAAGGATCTTCGGTGAATTTCTGCAGTGCATCTTATAGATAGTATACTCTGCCGCTACTGAGTGTTGGTGGTGGAGGGAGTGGATGGTTGTAGATGTGGCACCAAAAAAGCGGGCTGCTTTGACCTGGATGGTGTCAAACTTCTTAAGCGTTGTTGGAGCTGCGCCCATCCAGGGAGGTGGGGAGTATTCTATCACACTCCTGACTTGTGCCTCCGAAATGATTGACAGGCGTCTGGGGAGTCAAGTAGTGAGTTACTCACTGCAGTATTCCCAGCCTCTGACCTGCTCTTGTAGCCACAGTATTTATGTGATGAGTCCAGTTGAGTTTTTGGTCAATGGTAGCCCCTAGATTATTAACAGTGGAGGATTCAGTGATGGTACCACTATTGAATGTCAAGGGGTATTGGTTAAGATCAGCACTTGTTGCAGATGATCATTGCCTGACTTTTAGGCAGTGCAAATATTACTTGCCACTTGTCAACCCAAGCCTGGATATTGTCTGGAACCTGTTGCATTTGGACATGAACTGCTTCGGTGTCTGAGGAGTTGTGAATGGTGTTGAACTTTGCGCAATCATCAGCAAACATCCTTATGATGTCTTATGATGGAGGGATGAATGAATATGATGAATGAATAAAAACAATTACCACCCTTTAAAAATTGGGACTAATAAAATGAAAGAACCTCAGAATACATAACTGCAAGCACAACACAACCTGCAATATGCCATCATTCAAGAAAAATTCATTTTGTAAAGACCCAGCAAATATTCCTGATCAGGACAAGCTGTTCCCATTAAACCACCTTTTATTGCTTCACTGAAATACTCATAGAGTACTGCCTGTCAAAGTTGGCCCACTGATCTTGTGCAAGCAGAACCAGAAACCCTTGCTGCTCTCTCTGAAGATTGAGATCCCTCATCTGAAATGATCTGTCGTTCAACCCCAATTTCCAGGGTGGCTCAGTGGCATGCGCTGTGACCTCACAGTGCCAGGGACCTGAGTTTGATTCCCGCCTCGGGCAACTGTGTGTGTAGAGTTTGCACGTTCTCCCCGTGGTCTGTGTGGGTTTTCTCTGGGTACTCTGATTTCCTCCCACAGCCCAAAGATGTGCAGGTTAGGTGGACTGGCCATGCTAAATTGCCCATAGGGTTCAGGGATGTATAGGTTGGGTGCATCATTCAGGGGGAATGGGTCTGGGGCGGATACTCTTTGGAGGTTGGTGTGGACTTGTTGGACCAAATTCCCTGTTTCCACATTGGAGGGATTCTACAATTTTGGATCAAAGTTTTGTTTAAAACACCTTTTACAAAATAATTCCTGGTCATTTTTATTGTGACGTTTTATATAGTTTTTCTCACACAATTTCTAGGCTTAAAAGTAAAACAAGAAATCTGAATTCCTATCAACAC
Source organism: Chiloscyllium plagiosum (assembly GCF_037043375.1). Lineage (NCBI taxonomy): Eukaryota > Metazoa > Chordata > Chondrichthyes > Orectolobiformes > Hemiscylliidae > Chiloscyllium > Chiloscyllium plagiosum. The sequence goes on from NW_028270153.1 coordinate 12,295,490, forward strand.
CCATTTTTTGTCATTGCGAAGTCTGACAGTGCGCTCATTAATTTGCCTTCGACATCACTGCTGTCTGACTCCTGGCATTCTCCTGTCTGAACATCATTTATCAGTGCGTTTGTTACTCTGGATAACTCAGCATCACTGCACAGGTGCTAAAGTCAGGATGTTCCTGTTTACATCAACAACAATGTCCATTTATATAGTACCTTTAACATCATGAAACACCTCAATATGCTTTGCAGGAGCTGTTGTCAGACAAACTTTGCCGCACACAGCAAGTGACAGAAAGCTTTTTCAGCAGATACAGATATCACTGGCAGGCCTCCATTTATTGCTCTTCCTTGTCTTCTCCTGGGAGCTGCTTCTTTGAACCATGGCACTCCATCAACTGCAGGAGTTAGGGAGGGAATCAAAGTTTGGGAGAAGATTTGTAGCTCGGGTGCTCGTGGTGGTTCTGTTCGCCGAGCTGGGAATTTGTCTTGCAAACGTTTCGTCCCCTGTCTAGGTGACATCCTCAGTGCTTGGGAGCCTCCTGTGAAGCGCTTCTGTGATGTTTCCTCCGGCATTTATAGTGGCCTGGCTCTGCCACTTCCGGTTGTCAGTTCCAGCTGTCCGCTATAGTGGCCGGTATATTGGGTCCAGGTCGATGTGTTTGTTGATAGAGTCTGTGGATGAGTGCCATGCTTTTAGGAATTCCCTGGCTGTTCTTTGTTTGGCTTGCCCTATAATAGTAGTGTTGTCCCAGTCGAATTCATGTTGCTTGTCATCTGCGTGTGTGGCTACTAAGGATAGCTGGTCGTGTCGTTTCGTGGCTAGTTGGTGTTCATGGATATGGATCATAAGCTGTCTTCCTGTTTGTCCTATGTAGTGTTTTGTGCAGTCCTTGCATGGGATTTTGTACACTACATTAGTTTTGCAATATACCGGCCACTACAGTGGACAGCTGGAACTGACAACCGGAAGCGGCAGGGACAGGCCACTATAAGTGCCGGAGGAAACATCACAGAAGTGCTTCACAGGAGGCTCCCAAGCACTGAGGATGTCACCTAGACAGGGGACAAAACATTTGCAAGACAAATTCCCAGCTCGGTGAACAGAACCACAACAACTAGGGAGGGAATTCCAGGGTTTTGACCCCGCAACATTGAAGGAAAGGTGATATATTTCCAAGTCAGGATGGTGTGAGGTTAGGATGAGAACTTGCAGTTGATGGTGTTTCTATGTATCTGTTCTCCTTGTCCTTCCAGATACTAGAGGTTGCAGGTTTGGAATGTAACTATTGATGGAACTTTGGTAAATTGCTGCAGTGCATCTTGTAGGTGGGTACACACTGCTGTTAGTTAGTGTTAATGGTGCAAAGAGTGAATGTTGAAGGTGGTGGCTGGTGTGCAGATCAAGCAGCTGCTTTGTCCTGGATGCTGTCCAACTCCTTCAGTATTGTTGAATTTGATTTGTTTTATTTGAAGTTGCACCCATTCAATCAAAGGGCCTTGAAGATGGTGCGCAGGCTTTGGGGAGATTGGAGGTGAGTTGCTCTCTGCAGGTTTTCAAGTCTCTGACTAGTTCTTGTAGTCATGGTATTTATATGGCTCATTCAGTTCAGTTTCTGGTCAATGGTAACTCCAACGATATTGATTTCAGTGATAGTAATGCCATTGAATGTCAACGGATGATGGTTAGATTCTCTCTTGTTGAACAACGTCATACCCTGGTGTTTGCTTGGCATAAATATTACTTGCCACTGGTCAGCCCAAGTTTGAAATGCTGACCTGATCTTGCTGCCTATATAACATTAGTAGCTTCAGTATGTGAGAATTTGCAAGTCCACTGGATATTGTCCAACTTTGTGCATGGTCTAAGAAACAGGATCTGAAAGGAGGAGAGAGAGTTGAGATGCAGGAAGGAATATCCAGAGTTTAGGCTCTGGGTAGCTGACGGCGTGGCCATCAATGATGGAGTGGGTTAGATCATGGCAAAGGCCAGAATTCAAGGAGCATAGACAGGATTAAAAAGCTGGTGCAATTGGAGAAAGACTTTTAAAATTGAGGTTTTGCGAGGTCAAAAGATAATTACTTAAATTGAAAGCACCTTTAACATGGCTTTTTTCAGAGCAACAATTAATCAACAAGTTACAAAGGAGCCAATGAAAGAGGCCATGTTAACGGTGTTATACAAACTCATATTGTTATTGTTGAACTGAAGTATTCCTAACATTTGAGTTATTTTATAATAATAATATGCATGTTTACCTTAGATTAACAGGATGTCAGCCAAAAAAATAATCTGGCACAGGAAGACTCAAACTGTAGCCCACCTGCTGAGTTAATTTTAATAGAGCTCAGTTAAATTTCTATTTGTCAATAACTTTCTCCGTTTGATATAATTTGAGGAAACAAATATATCCCTCCTTTTCTATTTTCCCTAACCAGCAAATACAAAGTGAATAACAAAATGGTTGCTCTATAATAATCCAGGCACCAACATTGAAGTGAGACAGGATTTGACAACAATGCTTTAACTAAACCACTAACATCTGCTACTTTCCCAAATTCAATACTTGGACAGTTTTCAAAGAAAACAATCGATAGTGATTAAAGTATTTTCTTTCATCCTATTGAGTTGCAACACATTGACTATCCAACAGGTACTGAATTGCTACAGCTTGGCACCAAGGTGAAACCTTAGGATTGTGGGTGGGAGAAGGAAAGTCCCAATCCTGAAACTGGGCTGACCTGACTTTCTGTTTGAAAAGAAGTATCTTCAGTTAGATACCGACTGATCTGCACTTCAATTCCATTCCACTGCCTTTGCTGCATGTCTCCCTGTACATTTAATACACAAGTACCCATTTGATTATCTTATTGAAGTCTCTAATTGACTCCAAGCATCCACACTGACAATACAAAAATAGGTGAGAGGGCATGTTGTGATGAGGTCACAAGGCGGGGAGAGACAGGTTAAGTATGTGAGCAAAAGCTTGGCAGATGGAATTTGATGTAGGATTGCGTGAAGGATTGTGCACTTTTCTCGGAAAAATCAAAAGGCAGATTTTTTTTTTAATTGGAGAAAGACTCCAAAAAGGTGCAGCAGAGAGCTATCTGGGTGTTCTTGTACATGAAACCGAAAAGTTATCTCAAGATGCAGCAGGTAATGAAGGAAATTGAATTTTTGGTCCATATTGCAAGGGGGTTAGAGTTTAAAAGCAGCAAAGTCTTGGTCCAACTCTCCAGAGTGTTGGTGAGACAACACTTGGAGTACTATAATCAGCTTTGGTCCCTGTATTTAAGAAATGATAGTACTGACAATGGAAGCAATTTAAACAAAGGTTCTCTTGGCTGAACCCTGGGATGAAGGGAAGTTAAACCTTTATCCATTAGACTTCAGAAGATTGAGGGGTGACCTTACTGAAGGATACAAAATTCTGAGGGTCTGGACAGTGTAGATGTTGAAAAGATGTTTTTCAAATTAGAAGACATTATGTCAGAATGAGAGGGAATTTTTGAAAAAAACAGATGTAAAGGAATTTCTTGCCCCAGAGAACAGCGAATGTCTGGAATTCTCTACCCAGACAGTTTTGGATCACTGAAAGTTTGTAAAGAGGGAATAGTTAGATTTTTGCAATATTAAGGCAGTGAGGGCTATGTGGAGTTGACACAAAAGAGAAGTTGAGGCCTGAGACAGAATCAGCCATGTTATACAGCAAGGCAGGGTTGAGGGGCTAATAGCCTCCTATTTTCTCATGTTATTTTAACCTAATTAAAATCAAAGATTTCCACATTCCTCCTACTCTCTGCATGAAATATTGTCTCCTAATCTCCCTTTGGAAAGACCAAATGTTAATTTTAAGGTAATTGACT